>NC_057799.1:226586736-226839958 GCF_018294505.1 Triticum aestivum
GGAAGAGGTCGGTCCACCGTCGTGATGAAGCGGCGATGCAGGTGGTGACGAGGCCTTGGTGCGAGCGGCCTCCTCCGGGGTACCAGCTACCATTGTACGCCCGGGCCGAGGGCTCAGGAGGACGGATCGACGAGCAGCGCCGCCCACGCCGCGCCACGGCGACGCGTGCCGTCGCACCCGGAATCCACGCCACGGACTCCTCGCGCGAGTTGGTGCTGTGGGCGCCGATGCCTCCAAGCTCCTGGATCCACTTCCCGCGGTTTTTCTCCGACGTGATGCCGCCGAAGGGGCCTCTCGAGCTTTGGTTGCAGCACGCCGACTACAGCGCCCCGGAAACCGGAGCAGAGATCGAGGCGGTCCCCACCGGCAAGATCTTCATGACTCGTGGCTGGGGTGAGATTGCGCGGGTCTACCGTAAGAGGGGTGCCCTCGCGATCCATTTTGAGTTCGATGGCGTCTCCACACTCTTCTTCAAGGTCTTCGATGCTGAGGGCCGCCGCCTGGAGTGCTGCCCCAGAGAGGAGCATGAAGCTGACGCGCGTTCTGCTCGCGGCCACTCCAGCAGCAGCCCTTGGGAGTCTAGCAGCTCTCCTGAGCTCTATGAGACTCCGGAGACGAGCGATGACAACTACGTGCCCACGAGTTCTCGCCGCGCTCAGAGCAGAGCCGCAGCGTCCGGCCGTCGCCGCCGCTGATCTGGACGGGGTTGGCACCGGCCTCCCCTGGTCCACTGTTGATGATGGTGTCCACCATGGGAGGGTGTAGATAGGATTCCCCTTAGTTTTAGCTTTTATTCCCTGCGAAGAATCATGAATTACCCCGTGGGGGCATGTAAGGGTCTGTAATGTCTTTTGTGCTGATCTTCCTGGTTACGAGAATTTGGTGGACGCATGTCCTGTTAAGGCTCGGTCCTCCCTTTCTTTCCTCGCTGGTATGCCAGGTCGCGTGCCGTGGTCAAGGCCAGGAGTTGTGCAGCCCGAGGTCCAGTAAGAGCCCCTGAGGCGCGATGCTCAGGAGGTCCCCCTTAGCGCTCAAGCAGCCATGGTAAGGCGAGAAAGGGAGTTGACGTGGCCGCAACGGGGTTGCGGCAAGGCGCGAGTGACCATCAGGCCCAAACATTTAGCCGATCCGAGGGCGGGACTTATCTTGTTGACTTCGTGGCGATTCGTGACGTTGCGCTAGGGCTGCGCGCCAACTGGTGCGGCATAGCTAGGCTAGCCCATACGAGTTTCCCTCCCCCATGCTCTCCCTAGTGCTCTGCATCCTCAGGTCCCGGCCCTCGAGCGAGCTCAGCTGCCGCTGGTATGCCAGGTCGCGATGCCGTGGTCAAGGCCAGGGGGTGAGGGCTGGAGAGCCAGTAAGAGCTCCTGAGTCGCGATGCTCAGGAGCCCCCCTTTTAACGCGCAAGAGAATTGCACGGGAGAGAAGGAAACTCGCAGTGCCGCCTGGTACCCTCCCCACGGGGTTCCTGTGAACAGGCACAAGAAGAAACACGGTTTGCCGTTACAGCTATCAGCCTGCCGCTTGTTGCTCTGGATGAAGTGAAGGCACTGAGGGCCTGGTGAGGTGGCGTGTGCGGGGCGTGCCCCGAGCCAGAGCTCAGCCGCTCAGATTTGTCGACGTGGTAGGGGCGGACCCATGCACCAGCATCGTGCCTGTGAGAAGGCCCCGTGGGAGGCGATGATCGAGCAGGTGATAGCCGTGGGCAGGTTAAGCAGATCAGCTTAGGTAAATGCAAGAAGATACATGCCACTGGGTCCAGCCCGAGCGGCTTGGGGATGATGCAGCCCGAGAGGTGCCCCCAGCAAGGTAAGCTAAAGACATAAACAAAGGGATACATGCCACAGGGATGGACCCATGTGGCTTGGGAATGATGCAACCCGAGGGCCGCTCCCAGCTAAACGAGCTTGGAAGATGTCACCTGGTTCTCTAGACGAAGTAGAGCTGGTGCAGCTGAAGGCGTGCGCCGAAGGGGTGACTCTTCATGAGCCATCGGAGCCCTGAGCCTCGGGAGGCTCTGGGGGCTCGGGAGGTTCCCTGAAGACTGTGTCCATTTCCTCCAGGACAGCGTGGTACCAGGCCTCCTGAGCCGCCAGGACACGGCGCATGTTGCGGTGATAGGCTGACGCTACGCTCGGCAAACCGAAGGGCATGCGAACGTAGCTGTGTGGCGGGCCCTCGCAGCGGCTCACACGCGAAGGCCAGAAGCGCTCGTGAGTTGCGGCCCTGTTGAGCCCGGGGACGTCGATGCAGACACGCAGCCCAGCATCCTCGCCAGGATGGGGAGCTGTGCCTCGTGAGCGGCTGTCGCTGCGCATGGCTCTTGCGTCTTGCGTTCCTGAGTGGTCTTGGTAACCTGCACATTGCTGATGACTGGGGAACACAACATCGGGAGGGCGCCGGCGGTGGCCACGCACTTGAACTGATCTGCCGAGTTGAAGGTGATGGTGCATTGGGACCACTTGAGCGGGCGCGTCACCTCAAGCTTGGGGAGCACCGCGTTCACCTCGCGAGCGAACTATTTGAAGATGCGCTGAGAGGCTGGGGCCTAGGCGCCGCCCAAGATGCATGCGATTGCATGCGGCTCCTGGAAGCCCCCAGCCCCCTCGTCCTGATGGTGGTCGTCGTTCCTTCTTGGCGGCGGCAGCGGGGGAAGACCGGCGTTGCCTTGGAGGCGATCCTCATGAGGCTGGTCCCTCCAGGCGCCCTCACGAGGATGATCCTGCCAGCGGTCCTCACGAGGCCTGTCGCGCCATTCCTGGCACGGGCCACGGTCGTCCCAGCGTCCGCCTCCACGTCCTCCTCCACGGCCGTAGCCCCGGTCGCTGCGCTCGGGGCATCGACCGAAGCATCCTTCTCGTATGGCTCTGAGCTCCTGACAGTCGCTGGTGTTGTGGGTGTTCAAGTTGTGGAAGGCGCAGAACGGTCGGCTGTTCTTGGATGACTCGGGCTGATCTCTACCCCGCTTGGTGTCGGGCTCTGCTGCTAGCACTGCTGCTTCCTTGCGCTTCACGTCCTTGGCCTTGGCCTTCTTGTCCTCCGCTCCTGCAGCTGGCAGCTCGAGAAGGGAGAGGTGCCCCTCCTCAGCTCTTGCACACTTGGTCGCCAGGTTGAACAACTCCTCGTGGATAGCGAACTCTTCCTTCATCTTCACGTCATGGATACCATCTGAGAACGCAGAGATGATGGCCTCATCCGTGACCTTGGGGATCTTGAGGTGGGTGTTGTTGAAGCGCTGGATGTACTGCTGGAGGGTCTCTCCTAGTTGTTGCTTGATGCGGCGCAGGTCACCCGCGGCCGGAGGGTGGTCGCGAGTGCCCTGGAAGTTGGGGACGAAATGGTCGCGCGTCTCATCCCAGGAGGAGATCGAGCCGTGCTGCAGGTTCAGGAGCCAGGAGCGGCCTCCATCCTTGAGAGCCATGGGAAACCAGTTCGCCATGACTTTCTCGTCGCTGTTGGCCGCTTTGATGCTCAGGTCATAGAGCTGCAGAAACTCCACGGGGTCGGCGGTGCCATCGTAGCGAGGAGGCAGATCCGGCTTGAACTTGCCTGGCCAGGCGACACTGCGCAGCTCAGGGGTGAAGGCGCGGTAGCCGGCCGTGGTTGCCGGTGCCCACTCCGGAGGTGGAGCTTGGTCTTGATGAGGTCCGCGTGGCGCCGCCGGGGGCGGTGCGCGGTCTTGACAAGGCGGTGCGGGAAGCGCGGGCGGAGCTTCTCCCGGCCGAGGGATTTCTTGGTAGCTTCTCTCTTTGCGCGCGGGCACGCCGTGGGGCCGCGCGCCTTGGTGCCAAGGCACCGTCTTGGGGCAGAGGTGGTGGAGGCGCGCCATGAGCCTCATCGCCCTTCGCTGGCTGAGGATGAGGTAGAGAGAGGGACGACGCCGGGGAGCCCCATGCGGCACGGACGAGCTCGGCGACGCGGTCGAGCCTCCCTCATAGAGGTTGTCGACTAGGCGGTAGCGCAGGAGTTCGTTCGCGGTGAGGAGTGCAGCCGGCGCCTCCATCAGAGCGCGGCATGCGTGAGACGAGGAACCGGCCGGGGTCAGCGATGGAGTGGCGGTGCGGCCGTCCTGCCGCACCGAAGGATGCAGCTAGGACGCCTGCTGCTCGTTCCCCGCGCGGCCGGTGGCAGCGTTGGCGGCGGGAGACGGAGACCGACGAGGTGGCCCGCTTACGGGAGCCGTCTGAGCAACGCGGGCGGTGAAGGCAGCCCGACGCTCAGCTCGAGCACGGCGAGCGTCCGCCATGGAGACGACGGAGCGACGGAGCGATGGAAGGGAAGCTACCGCGCACCCATACCTGGTGCGCCAAATGTCGAATGTGGGGTTCCGGCAAACCCTTAAGGTTCGAACACTGGGGTGCGCGCGAAGTCTTTCCCTCCTACCGATCTACGCCCTAGCTCGCTAAGATCTCGCGGACGAACTCGACGGACTCACGACACAAGGAGACATGGGATTTATACTGGTTCGGGCCACCGTTGTGGTGTAATACCCTACTCAAGTGTGGTGGTGGTGGATTGCCTCTTGGGCTGATGATGAACAATACAGATGGAAGAACAGCCTCCTGAGGTTGAGGTGTTCTTGTGCTTGGTGACTTGGCGGGTGAGAGCTGGATGAACTGCTCGATCGGATCAGATGGGAACCAGCCGAGATGAGATGTGATCAGATGCCCCTACTGTGGCGGCTAGCTCTACTTATATACGCCCTGGTCCTCTTCCCAAATATTGAGCAGGAAGGGAGCCAACAACGGCGGGCAAATTCAAAGGGGGACAGCTAGTACAAGCTATCCTGACAAAAGTGGTCTTCGCCTGCAAAAGGATCTGGTGGTGACGCCGTTTTGGGCTCCCCGATGACCTCCGTCTTGCCGTTCTCCTGGTCTTGGTCTCGTTGCACCGATATAGCAACCTTTGCCTGATGGCTCGGTACTCCTCGCTCGCCCTAGCCTCCTTAGCACCAAAGAGGAAACAAGGACGCTGCGTGCGCTGGCGCCCGCCTGGCACCCACCTGGTGTCGATCGTCATTGCTCATGTCACGAGAGCCTCGTGAGGGTGGCCCCGCCTTGATATCTCCGCTCCTCGTTAACCTGCCTGACTAGGCGACTCCTGAGGAGGTCTTGCGTCGTCCGCCTCGCGAGGCTCGGCCCCTCGCGAGGGTCTTGGATGCCTTGTTGATGAAGATGGGTCGTACGGCCTGCTGGCTAAGCCACGCCGTGCACCACAGGCAGGCAAGTCAGGGGACCCCCGTTCACAGGACGCCAACACCGGCTTAGAATGGGCCCAAAAGAACAGCGGTCTGTTAATGGGCCAGATCTGATATGGGTTGTAATTTAGCCCAAAACAGGACAAGCGATGAACAGGCCTGATCTGATATGGGCCTCAATTTCACCAAAACATGGCAGGCTGTTAACGGGCCAGCCCACCATGTCTGAAAAATATGGTGGGTGTCGGATTTCGGGTTCCGGCAAAACCCTTGAGGTTCGAACACTTGGGTGCGCACGTGGATCTCCCCCTACCTAATCACGCCCTCAGCCTCACCGCGATCTCAAGGCCTAGCTCAACGACCCCGCAACAAAAGAGGCACGAGATTTATACTGGTTCAGGCCACCGTTGTGGTGTAATACCCTACTCAAGTGTGGTGTGGTGGATTGCCTCTTGGGCTGAGGATGAATAGTACAAGGGGAAGAACAACCTCCTGAGGAGAGGTGTTCTTGTGCTTGGTGAACTTGTGTGGGCGAGGATGATCTGAATCCCTCCAAGCTGAGTTGCCTCCTATGGTGGTGGCTAGCCCTATTTATAGAGGCCCTGGTCCTCTCCCGAAATATTGAGCAGGAAGGGAGCCAACAACGGCCAAATTTGAAGGGAGACAAGTAGTACAAGCTATCCTGACTAAAGGTGGTCTTCGGCTGCCAAAGGCTCTGGTGGTGATGCGGTCTTGGGCTCCAAGGTGACCTCCATCCTGTTGTCCTACTGGTCTTTGTCTCATTGCACCGATATGGAAACTTTTGCCTGATGCCTCGGGACTCCTCGCCTGCGCTTGCCCCTTTAGCACCAAATAGGAAACGAGGACACTGCGCGCTGGCGCCCGCTTGGCTCCAGTCGTCATGCCTTGCGTCACAGGAACCTTGCAAGGTGTCCCTTACCTTGATCTCTACGCCCCTCGCGAGCCAGCCTGGTCAGGCCGCTCCCGAGGAGGTCTTGTGTTGTCCGCCTCGTGAGGTTGGCCCCTCGCGAGGGTCTTGACTGTTTGTTGGTGAAGATGGGCCGTACAGGGCCGCTGGCGGAGCCACGCCGTGGGCCGCATGCAGGCAAGTCTGGGGACCCCCGTTGCTAGGACGCTGACAGTGGGCCTTTGGCTGGGCCGACCTTTTTACCTTAAATGGGCCACTGTTGGGCTCTGCCACGTGTCGACATATCATAGGCATCTTCCATCCACTGTGCCACATGTCCCAACGATGAGCTAACACGTGGATCATCTGGCGAATGAGAATTTTACATGTGGAAAATCCCCATTGGTCGGGGCTGTTAACGGGTTCGGATCCAAACCGGAACCCGATAGCTTAATGGCGACCCATTACGGTGGGTGGCACATGTAGGTTACCCTTGACGACAACACTTCCATGACGCGCCATTTATTGTCATGGAAGTGGACAATTCCGTGATGATAATTTTGGTATTGTCATGGAACACTTCTACGACAGCACAGGTATGACTATCTTGATTCTGTCATAAAATTGTCATGGATGTACATGCATGGTAGAAAACTTGACCTACTGTGACAAAGACATATCATCACGGAAGTGTATTTTTTTATAGTGAACCGCCTCTCTATTATCTTGACACGCCATTTGGACGGGTGTCGGTAAAGGTAATCTTTCCTCCAGTAAGCTGCCACATGACTGATAACTCCACATAACCACTTGCGTGCTCGACACCTCGTCGATGGGTGACTACTTGCTGGATGGCGTGGAACGGTGGTGCTTGGCGAGGTCTTGCCGGGTCTGGCGCTTGCCAGGACTTCACCTTGCCAGCTTGGCCTTGCCGGCAAGGGCTGCTTCTAGTGCTTCATCTCGAGGCTTGTCTTGGTCTTCTTAATGCGCTACTTGATCTCTCAAAGAGCCGCTTCTTTTGATTTGGAAACCTTTGCTGAGACTTTATCCTGGAGGGGGAGCTGCTACTTGTCTATGCACGAGTCAGGGTATTACACACCCATGTTTAATACACTGACACTCTCCTCTTCGGAGAAATCCCAACGCAGTTCACAAGTAGCACGCGCATGTTGAAGACTTGCCGGAGAGCTCTACCGTCAAGAAATCCAAAGCCACTCCACGACCAACGAAGAAGGTGCTGGCGAGGGAGGATGGCACCAGCGATACCTTGACCGTCAATTCCATCCTTGACAGCAAATAGGAAGGCACGCTTGTTGCCTTCCTGCGGGCGAATGTCGATGTGTTTGCATGACAACCATCTGACATCCCGGCGTTCCCAGGGAGGTAATTGAGGACCACCTTGCTGTCTGTCACCACGCTCGGCCCGTCAAGTTGAGGGTCGGGAAGCAAGCTTTGGAGCGGCAATAATTCATTGCCGAGGAAATCTAGAAACTTAAAGCAGCATGCTTAGTTAGAGGTGTACTACATCCAACTTGGTTAGCAAACCCAGTTGTAGTGCATAAGGCAAACGGAAAGTGGAGACTTTGCATCGCTTACACTAATCTCAATAAAGCATGCCCGAAGGATCCTTTCCCTTTGCCGCACATTGATCAAATTGTACACGCTACTGCCGGCTGTGATTTACTCTCCTTTCTTGATGCATTTTCTAGATACCATTAGTTATTCATGGCCACAGGGGATGAGGAGAAAATCGGCTTCATCACCATATGTGGCATGTACTGCTTTGTGCGTATGCATTTTGGTTTATTGAGTGTTGGTTCAACATTTGCGAGAGTAGTCCAAATTGGTTTTGAGGCCCAGCTGCAAGGAAATGTGGAGGCATATATGGATAATATAGTGGTCAAAACCAAGGACAAATCAACCCTCATTCAAGATCTGGATGAAACATTTGTAAATTTGTGCAAGATCAATTTGAAGCTCAACCCCGAGAACTGTGTGTTTGGCGTTCCATCCGACAAGCTTCTTGGGTTCTTTGTATCTCAACATGGAATTGAAGCAAATCCCGACAAGATCAAAGGAATAGAGAAAATTCAAGTATAGGAAATCATGAAGGATGTGCGGCGTCTTGCTGGCTGTGTTGCTGCCATAAATAGGTTAATTTCAAGATCCACTGAGGGTGCCCTGCCATTTTTCAAGACATTGAAAAAGGCAGGTCTAATGAAAATGGACTCCGGAGGCGGAGGCCGTGCTGCAGGATTTAAAAAGATACCTGTCCTCCCCGCCAAGTCGCCAACACTAGTTGCGCCTAAACCACAAGAACCATTGATGTTGTATCTTGCGGCAACGAATCAAGTGGTTAGTGTTGTACTTGTGGTGCAGAGAGAAGCTGATGATGAAGAAATAACAGTGGCAAGCCCGTCCAGCGAAGAGCTAAAATCTTCTTCAGCAAACTCTGATGCCAATAAAACAAAAGCAATGCAAGCAAATGAAGTTGATCAGCAAGTGGTGCAAAAGAATAAAGTGGTGCAATAGCTAGTATATTTTGTTACTTCCCTCTTGAAGGGGTCTAGATCAAGATATTCTGGGGTCCAGAAGTTGCTTTTTGGCCTTCTCATGGCCTTGAGAAAGTTGCACCATTACTTCCAACCACATGATATTACGGTCATCACTCGCTTTCCGTTGCAGCGCATTTAAGAAATGCAGATGCAACTGGAAGGATAGTAGAGTGGGTGTTTTAATTGTCAAGGTTTGCACTCAGTTTTGAGAGCACTTCAACCATTCAAAGCAGAGCCTTGGCAGAGTTCATTGCAGAATGGACACCAACGCAGTATGAAGAAGTTCAAGAATCAACTCTCCCCGGCAAAAAACAACGAAGGAATGGATCATGTACTTTGATGGTGCCTTTTTGCAGCAAGGAGCCGGTGCTGGAGTGCTGCTTGTCGCACCCACCAGAGAGCACTCAAGTATGTAATCCAAATGCAATTTCTAGAGAGAGAGAGCAACCAACAACACTGCAAAGTACGAAGGGCTCCTCACCGGTCTTAGGATCGCGGTGGTTTAGGAATCAGGAAGTTGATCATCCGCGGAGACTCACAACTTGTTGTAAAGAAACTCATTGATGGAAGCATATGTGGAAGAAGTGAGGAAATTTGAGGAACACTTTGACGGATTGCAAATAGAGCATGTCCCCCATGCAGAAAACAGCATTGGTGGTTATCTGTCAAAGGGCGCTGCCCAAAAGCTACCTGTGGAACCAGGAACTTTTGTACTCCACTTGAATCAACCATTAGTCACTCCGTCAACGCATGCCAGTAAAAGAAGAAAGTTGAGCACCGGCATGTATTTTCCAGTAGAGCTCCCAAGAGCCACCAGCAAGAATGTTGCCGGGAACAACAGCGAGGCTGTCGGTGAGCAATGGCTTCGTTCAGAACCTCGGGTTCTTGCCGCTGAGACCAATGCTCCCACGGCCGAAGAGATGCCTTTAATCCTTGTCGTTGAGCCATGAGCTCCGGCATGGGCACAACCTATAGTTCATATCTTCAAACATGAGAACTTCCTAATGAGCACGAAGAAGCTAAGAAAGTAACCCCCAGTCAACTATGTATCAGTTTGTGGATAACAGTCTACACAGAAAAAGACAAAAGGGTGTGAAATTGATGAGAATTTGCCGGGAAGATGGACTAAAGTTGTTGGTAGAAATACATGGAGGCATATGTGGATAACACATAGGATCAAGAGCCCTCGTCAGCAAGGCTTTCCGGTAAGGTTTTGATTGGCCCACTGCCATCCAGGATGCAACTGAGATAGTAACCAAGTACGAAGCATGCCAGTTTCATTCAAAGAACATCCATCAGCCAGCTCAAGCTCTTCAAACAAGATTTTGGGCCCTTTTTGGTCTAGGGGTTGTCGGCGTCCTGGGAATGAGGGTACCCAGACTTGCCTGCCTGCGGCTAACGGCGTGGCTCCACCAACGGCCTAGTATGGCCCACCTTCAGCAGCAACCACTCAAGACCCCCACCAGGGGCAAAGCCTCGCTAGGCAGACGACACCAAGACCTCCTCAGGTGCGTCCTCGCTAGGCCGGCTCCCGAGGAGCGGAGATATCTATGCAAAGGGCACCTCGCGAGGTTCACGTGACCTGAGCAGTGACAATGAAGGCCAGGCGGGCGCCAGCGGGCGCAGAGTACCAGTTTCCTCTTTGGTGCTAAAGGGGCAAGCGCAGGTGGGGAGTCCCGAGGCGTCAGGCAAAGGTTTCCATATCGGTGCAACAAGACCAAGACCAGCAGGACGGTAGGATGGAGGTCACCGTGGAGCCCACGGCTGCATCACAACCAGAGCCTTTGGTAGGAGAAGACCACCTTTTGTCAGGATAACTTGTACTAGTTGTCTCCCTTCAAAATTGGCCGTTGTGGGATCCCTTCCCGCCTAACATTTGGGAAGAGGACCAGGGCCTCTATAAATAGGACTAGCCACCATCGTAGTCAGGATTGGCTCATCTTGGATTGGATCCACTCCAGCAAGGCCATCTCACCAGCTCATCGAGCTCAAGAACACCTTCCCTTAGGATGCTGTTCATCCACTGTACTAGTTCATCCTTAGCCCACTAGGCAATCCACCACACCACACTAGAGTAGGGTATTACACCACAACGGTGGCCCGAACCAGTTTAACTCTCGTGTCTCTTGTTCCTTGGGTCCGGCGAGCAAGGCCTTGAGATCGTTGCGAGAGCAAGCTAGGGAGAGAGAGATCTTCGTGCGCACCCCAGAGTTCGGACCACAAGGGGTTGCCGAAACCCGTAATCCGACATTTGGCGCGCCAGGTAGGGGTGCGCCGAAGCTTTCTTCTTTGTCGTCCGACCCGTCGCTGCCCCTCGACCCCAATGTGTGGCGGTCCGAGGACCCAAGCCGACAACTGGGCGGCCTGGCCTGCCCGGGCGCTGCCATCCGCTCCAGAAGACCTCAACTCCGCGCTCCAGGTGGCCCGCGCACCGCCCAACACCTGCGGGCGCGGGCAGCGCGGGCCGGCGCCCGCCACCCTCGCGTCGCGGCGCACGCGCGCAGCAGCGCGATCCTCAGGTTACGCTGCAGCAAGGGCACCACACACCCGACGGGAGCAGGAGAACATGCGAGCTGCACTCATCGTGGCACGGGAGCTGCTGTGGTGCAGCCTGGCGGAGAACGGCCGCGATGCACTACTGGAGCGAGTCGCCGAACTACTGGACGCCTCTTGCAGGGGTACGCCGCCTTTCTGCTCCTTGACCACGCCCCATGTCATGGCGAAAGCGCGCCCGAGGCCCGGGCGAGCCCGCGCACCACCTGGGGCATCAGGGGGATCTGACGATGCCGGAGCGGGTCCTGGCGCGGGACGTCCTACTGCGACCATGCCATCGCTAGGAGGGACAAGCACCGACAGCCCGCCGCGTGGATGCGCCAGGATACCACACAGCGGCCACTAGGGCCAAGCGCCGCGACTGGTGGCTCAAGGCGCGGGGCACCTTGGCGGCGGTTCTGGTGAGGTGGTTCCAGACACCTACGTGCCCCGCATGGTGAACCCGGAATACTTGTCAGGGGAAGTCCCCAATCCGTTCCCCGGACCGGGATGGGTGGCTAGAGAGCCCGAAGCGAAGGTCTTCCATGAGCTGCCCGGATGCTTCGCCGACCCCTTCAGCAATGACGATTGCGGGGTACGGTCAATATCCCAGGAGCAAGCTTACGCTAACCCCGAACTGCACGAGAACCAGGCTACAGTAGTAGTTAGAGACCTCAGGGCAGTGCCCCAGCCAGCGGCAGGAGTGGTGCTCTGGAGGCTGGCGGGAGAGGCCCGGAGCCAGGCCCTCCCCCGCGTCACACGGAGCAAGGTGCTGCACGGAGGTAGGCCCTCTGCCAGGGGAAGCGCCGGCGACCTTCCCCCCCCGGCAGAGGACCCGTGGTCGCCGAGGGCGCCGCCAGCGTCCTGGTTTCCGGATGCCCCAATGGTGGTCGAGGGTGGCGCAGGGCGGGGCCCTCGCCTGGCGATATGAAGTAAGGCTCACGCATGTGAAGGTCTCCGCTTGTGACACTCACGTAATAATGAGTGGGGCTCTACATGCCCCGGAGTCTCCGGACTGCCCCCCTCGGGCCTCGGGGGCTCCCACCCATGTCCTAGTGGAAGCACCATGCTCCGTGCTGGCCGTCAACACTGTCCCCCAATGACTATGCTCAAAACCAGTGAAAGCACTTAGCTCCGCGCTGGTGGGAACACAACAAGACTAGCTAGGTTGCCGAACGCGGCCATTTGCTTTCAACCCCTTTTCTATAGCTCAATTTGCCGCCTTTTGGATTTGAACTTGCCATCGTATTTTCGTTGGCAAGTACGAGGGCCGTATTTTCTCGTTTGTGTTGATTTTCTGAGTTTTCTTGTTCAGTGCCTTGTTTCAAGGCTCGTGCCTGCTACGGGGGCTGGGCGTGGTATGCGCATGCTACGCGCACACCCTGCCATGGTTTCGCGCTCGCTTCTCGTGAGGCCCTCTCGGACGGACTAGCAGGCTCCTCAGAAGCCCAAAAGCTCGCGAGCCCGCGAAGGACTCCCCTTGGGAGGCCGCGGAAGACTCCCCTAGGGAGAAATGCACACCGGTGACTACAAGACCAGTTCGAAACTTGCCTGGACAGAGGTAAGTTACAACGGCAAGCCCGCGGAGTAGCTCATGGGCTCACAAAAGCACGTCTCAAGTCTGGCTTAAGGAATAAAATAGTAGTCTGATTACAGGAGGGGCTCCCCTCCCCAAAATGCTCTTACACCTTGAGGGGCCGTGCCCAAGATTTTGCGTGCAAGTTCAAAGCAAAGGAGCGCGGGCTCAATCGGACATGTCGCTCGCAGCATCTTCTGAATCACTCCCAGACACGCTGCTGGCGCTATTGATGGCATCGTCTTCACCATCATCAACCGCGCTACCTTCATCCGCCACAACCATCACCGCATCGTCCTCGAAAGCGAAAGCCCTGACCATAGCATCCACATTATCATCCACCTAGCGCCCCAGGTAGTCCCGGATGGCTCCGGGCACTGGAGCAATGGCGGCGTTGAAGTCGAAGTGGGGATCGATGTTCTGGAGATGACTGAAAACGCGGGAAAACACGCGCCCGAGGAGGCCTCGACTCTTTTCTTAAACAAGCTCACGAGCCCTCTCGGCTCGCTCCTCCAGGCGTGTCACAACGTCAGTAAAGAAGCGGAGATGGCTGGCATAGTCTTCTGCGTGGGGATGAGAGGCGTGTTCGTCACAGATGGCGCCCAGCGCCTGGTTGGCCCTCACCCTGAGGGCCCGGAGCATGGGAGTGTGCTCGCGCTGTAACGTCTGCCGGCGGAGCACTTCCTCCCTGCTCTACTACACGAGGGACTCAGCATCAGTAACGCACCGCTGAAGCGGTAGCAGTTCGGCGTGGGTGGAGGCCAAGTCGGCCTGAACGGAGATCAGGGCCGCCACAGCGGACTTCTCGCGCTGCTCCGCTTCATCCAGCCTTGACCTGAGGGCGGTGGTTCTGCCCTCAGCTTTGGCTTCCACGAGCTTCAGTTTCAGGTCATGTCTGTTGGCAAGATCTGCACGAGCCTCCGCCACCCTACGGTCAACTTCCTCCTTGATCCTGGCCTTGCGCGCGCTGGCGGCATCCTCCGCCTGGGCAACCTGGCGCTCCCTCGTTTCGAGCCGTTCAAGCTCGAGGCTGCGCTCTGTGGCCTCCAGCATGAGCGCCTCCTCGCGCTTCAAGATCTCCTCGTCTTCGGAAGGCGCCCCCTTCATCGATGCCAATGGTGCCCTGCGTGCCTCAACCTGCTGCTCTAGGGAGGCGTTCAGAGCCTGGAGCTCCCCTTCACGCTTCTCTGCAACCTCGCGGCAGTTGTCAGCCTCCCTGGCCTCCTCCAAGGCTCGGGCGATGGCCTCGCGTGAGGTGGCAAGGGATGCCTCGGCCTTCGCGTTGGCGTGTTCACGCTGGAGACGCCCGAAGTCGATGGGCACCTTCAGCTGATGCCATTCGTCCGCCAACTGAAGATATCGGTTTCAAGACGGGCGTCAACATCCACGAGCTCTTCCCCGAGCCGGCTCAGCATGCCCATTGCCTCCCAGAAGAGCTCATGACGGACGGCGCCGCTCTCGCGCGCAAGCTCAAACACGCGGCCAGGTCCGTCCTCCGCACGAGGGGTCATTGGGGAAGCTCGAAGTGGCTCACTTGCCCCTAGCAGGGGGCTGGAGGCCGGCGCCTTTCCGGCCACCCTTCGGGCCTCGGCGGAGGCCCGCCGGGGCGGGGCCTCATTGCTCGAAGGTGAGGCCAGCGCCGAGGTCGCCCGACCGCGGGCAATGACCAGTGGTGGGGCCCTCGGCACACTCTCCGCGCTCCAGGAAGGACTATGAAGGAGGAACGACAAGAGCACTGGGTCAAGGCACCAGGCCGGCATGTCCACCTCCCCAGCAGGCTTCGCGCCACGCGCGGCAGGCCGACTTGAGGCGCTCAAGGTCAGCGGAGGGCCCGAAGCAGGCGGAGGTCACTTCTCGGGAGATTTGGTCGCCTTAGTAGAAGGGACCCTAAGGAACTGCGTTCAGGAGGAGAAGCAGCGCTCAAGAAATTACAAAGATAAGGTACTCACTCGTCTATGGCAATGTACTTCCTCTGCTTCAATGGACGGAAGGCGTCGCTGATGCAGCTTGGAGACCCCTACCTCTTGCGGAGCACTTCGAAGTTCGGTCGGAGCCGGCCGAAGCCCTGGGTGCGGTCACCAATGCTGGGCGCGGCTGGTGTGGCCGATGGGGAGGCGACCTCAGGGATGCTGGGCTGCGTGGAGTCCTCGGTCCCCGCCTCGTGGCGACTCGCCAGGGCCTCGGGGGCTTCAGCCTCAGGAGTATCGGGCTGCGTCGTCCCCCCGGCCGCTTCCTCGAGACGGCTCTCTCGAGCCCCAGGGGACGACACTTCAGGAGCCCCGAGCAACGCCGCTTCCTCAGAAGCCACGGCACTAGCGCTCGACAGCGACCGCCCCTACACTCACTTCTGGGGCGAGCACCGCGCTGGCGGCGGGCAAGGGGGCCACGAAGACGGGGCTCTCACGAGGCCCTTCAAGGCTAACCAGGCATAGTCCCCATTTCTCGAAGGAGGGCATCTGCCTCGCGAATTCCACCTTGTTCGAGCAGCAGTACAAGAGGTAGCCCTCCTCCGGCATATTGGCTGGCGACGGGTCACCCATCAGGAGCTCAAGCACAGTTTGTTGCGCCTCAAGAGGAAGCCCGGGCTCATGAAGCCTCATGCGGTCCTTGCTGCCGGAGAAGGTCCAAATTGGATGAGAATGGCGCTGGAGCGGACCAATGCGGCGCTGGATGAACTCCTTCACCACCATGGGCGCCGTCACGCCGAGATCCTTTAGCCTAGTCAGCCGGCGCCAGACACGGGCAAGACGCGGGTCAGTGAACTTCTCGTGCCCCAAGCCAGAGCTGGGAGCAGCTGGTGCCATCGGAAGCAAGAGCAGGGGGCTGAGCACACCGGCGTCCACGAACACCCACCGCCTCCGGAACCCGCTCACAGACGGCTAAAGCTCGAAGTCAATCCCCGCACCGTCCGTCGCGGCCACGGCTTGGAAGCTGAAGCATCCAGAGCGCTGTCGGGGGTCAGTCAGATGCAACTAGAAGAAGTGGCGAAGTAAGGCTGCGGAGGGAGCAATGCCCACCATGGCCTTGCAGACAAAGGCGAAGACGGAAAGAAGGATGATGGACTGAGAATCCAGGTGTAGGATATTGATTTGGTAGTGAGAAAGCACGGCGTTGAAGAAGGCGGAGAAAGGGGGAATCAGGCCAGCCCAGAGGGCGTGAAGATGAAAGGGGATCTCGGTGGCTGTCCTGTCGACCACAGCGCGGGATGCGGGCTAGGCCAGTGTCTCCCCCCACTCATTGAAGTCGGCGGCGATTGCCGGGCGAACCTTGTCCATCGCCTCCTGGTTGAGCACCACTGACCGCTCGACGACGGGCTCGAAGGCCGGCGGTGCTTCGGCTGAAGCCTGGGGCTTCTTCTTTTCCTTCTTCTTCTGGCTCGGCGCCATGGCTGTGGAGAGGATTGGGTCCTGGTCGGGTTGGAGGAGGAGACCGTAGATTTCGGGAAGACGGAGGAGTGGTGAAGTGCGCTGCCAGCAATGAAGGTGGGGTGGTGTAGACAACGATGGCCGTCTAGCCAGTCAGATATCAAGGCAGCGTGGGGAAGCGGAGATGCCCACGTCCCGTCAATCTCCACGCGGCAATCAAGGCCGCAGGCGGTTCGGGCCCGCGGCGCCCCGCACTTGCCCTTTGGCTTCGCCTCGAAGCCATGTCCGAGCGTGCCTTGGGCCCGGGGGCTACTGTCGGCGTCCTGGGAACGGGGGTACCCAGACTTGCCTGCCTGCGGCCCAGGTCGTGGCTCCACCAATGGCTTGGTACGGCCCACCTTCAGCAGCAACCACTCAAGACCCTCACTAGGGGCCAAGCCTCGCGAGGTGGACGACACCAAGACCTCCTCAGGGGCGGCCTCGCTAGGCTGGCTCCCGAGGAGCGGAGATATCTATGCAAAGGGCACCTCACGAGGTTCACATGACGTGAGCCGTGAAGACCAAGGCCAGTCGGGCGCCAGCAGGCGTAGAGTACCAGTTTCCTCTTTGCTGCTAAAGGGGCAAACGCGGGCGGAGAGGCGTCAGGCAAAGGTTTCCATATCGGTGCAACAAGACCAAGACCAGCAGGACGGCAGGACGGAGGTCACCGCGGATCCCACGGCAGCATCACCACCAGAGCCTTTGGCAGGCCAAGACCACCTTTTGTCAGGATAACTTGTACTAGTTGTCTCCCTTCAAAATTGGCTGTTGTGGGATCCCTTCCCGCCTAACAATTGGGAAGAGGACCAGGGCCTCTATAAATAGGACTAGCCACCACCGTAGTCAGGATCGGCTCATCTTGGATTGGATCCACTCCACCAAGGTCATCTCACCAGCTCAACGAGCTCAAGAACACCTCCCCTCAGGAGGTTGTTCATCCATTGTACTAGTTCATCCTTAGCCCACGAGGCAATCCACCACACCACACTGGAGTAGGCTATTACACCACAACGGTGGCCCGAACCAGTATAAACTCTCGTTCTCTTGTTCCTTGGGTTCGGCGAGCTAGGCCTTGAGATCGTTGCGAGAGCGAGCTAGGGAGAGAGAGATCTTCATGCGCACCCCAGAGTTCGAACCTCAAGGGTTTGCCGGAACCCGTAATCCGATAGGGGATTGATATTTTGGGCCCTTTTCCCCGTAATACCGGGGGCTTTGAGTTCCTGTACGTTTCCACCAACAAGTTCACAATGTGGCCTGAAGTAGAGCCAGTGAGGAAGGTGACATCACAGTCAGCCACCAAGTTCTTCAAGGATCGGTTTGCCATGGGGTCCCTAATAGAATCATCACTGACAAGGGCACATAGTTCACGAGCTGCACCTTCATGCAGTACATCCAAAGCCTTAGGAGCAAGATTTGCTTTGCCTCTGTTGCTCACCGAGAAGCAATGGACAAGCAGAGCGCATGAATGTTGAAGTGTTGCGTGGGCTCAAAATAGAAACTTTTGACTAGATGCATAAGTGTGGAAGATGCTGGATTGATGAGTTGCCGATGGTTCTTTGGTCACTCAGCACGACACCAAATCAAGCTACCGGCCATACACCCTTCTCCCTGGTCTATGGGGAAGAAACGGTGCGCCCCACGGAACTCATATACAAATCACCTCAAGTGCTCGCCTATGATGAGGCAAAGCAAGAGCAGTTGCGGCAATATGATGCAATGCTCCTTGAGGAAGATCTTCTCTGGGCGGCTGTGGGAGCTGCACGCTACCAGCAAGCTTTGCGCCGCTACCATAGCCTCAAGGTTCATGCCTGAAGCTTTGAGGAAGGCGACTTTGTCCTTCGGTGCATTCAGTCGGCCAAGAGATCAAACAAGTTGACACCAAATTGGGAAGGCCCTTATTGGGTAGTGCGAGTCACCAGACCTGGCACAGTCCGTCTGGAGACCGAGGATGTCATTAAGGTGCAAAACTCATGGAATATTGAGCATCTTCGCAAGTTCTACCCATGGGGCGCGGTTGCGGGGCCTTGTTCCCGGCAACACCTTTTGTACAAGCTTTGTTGGCAAGACTTGTAACCCTTTGTACAAAGCCAGGTGCAGATCCTGTGCATATGTTAATAAAGCTAAGTGTTTCTCAACCTTTTGTGCACATATTTATTTATGTATAAATGCATGTGATGTTGTGATTACACTTAGATTTGTATGAGATGGCCAATGAACCACCGAGGTTTCCAAACCACTCTTTTCTCTTCTTTATTTTTCTCAAAGGACGGAAGGATCCCTCGCGTACAAGTTTCCCTAGGGGAGTGACGATGAGGATACCATTTAAATGGCATTGGCGTTTCAAGTGACCATTTAGTACGACAAGGGAAACAACACAAGGAAAAGCTAAATTGAAAAACTTTGAAATGATTTCCTTGCTTCATTTTGCAATTCCTCATGAACGATTCTATGTTTGTATGAGAAACATGCATGCGAAGGAACCTTGCCGTGATCATTTGTGCTCTTACTTTGTTTCGAGCCCGCTCAACAATTTAAGTAGCTGCATTGAAAATGACAAGCGAAAGCTTGTCGGCGGCAACATTACCGGCAGGCTGCTAAGGGCCCGTCCCTTAAGTGCATACCCCGGCAAGCGTCTGGTATGCGTAGGGTGCAAAATCAAATCATACAAATACGAAGAGAAATAAGGGAGACAACACACATTCATTTGAGCGTAATAAACAATGGATATTCATTAAGGAGTGCTTGATAATATTTTATTGGACCTTCCCCACAGGGTTTACATCGAGTGCAAATCAGGGAAAAAGGAGTGCCTAGGCGAAGCTCGACTCACTCCCGGTAAGGTAGATGATGGTGCTACCGGTGTTTAGCTCCAGTCAGAGTTGTCATCCTCGATCTTGATGCTTGGGGAGCCATCGTCCTTGTCCTCCTCGTCGCATTCGCTGGAGGAAGCAATGTCGCTGCTGCTCGAGCTTTCTCCACAACACTCCAACCTAGCTCCTGAAGTCCCGAAGAACTTCACAAAGAGCATGTCAGATCTGACCAGCCTGAAGTGAAGGAGGTGTCCCTGCCCCCAAGCAGCGAGCACGGATGAAGGATTTCCATACACGCGTGAAGTACATGATGCCATTGATGGAGGTCTCGACGGTCACCCAGACAGGGCTGTTGCATCAGCCACCCACGCACAGCCACAGACCGCACATGTTGTTGTCTTCCATCACCTTGGCATAGGGATGGGGAAGCCGCGGCCAGCTTCGCAGCCGGTGGCGCAGTTCCATGACGAACTCATGCCTTGTGTCCTCCATAAGGCCCTCTGTCGGTGGCAGACTGGCTGGTGATGAAACGACGAGCGCTCCACCATGGCCGCACTGTCCCCGAGCGCCGCATTTTCCACGACCACGGGTTGCACACCTTCCTCGAGTACTGGAGCCGGCCTCCACAGCAGTGGCCGGGGCATGGGTGTGATGACGAGGAGAAGCCCTCACCGCAATGACAGATGCACGTGCTCGACCCTTTCCCCTAGCCATGGTGGCAGAAGATTCGAGGGTGAAAGAAGGAGAAAAGAAGGCGATGACGGCTGGGATATTGGAATGGAGAGAGGTGGATGAGCATCGTTCTCCGCGACCTTCTCTTATAGGGGAGGCACGAGGGGTGGCTCTTCACTGTTTTTGGGCGACCGCACAGTCTCACCAATCCCGTGCCCTGTGTCCCTAGCCAGGCTCACTACACCGGCGACTGCCCAGTTCCACCAATTCGATGCCTTGCATTCTTGGTCGGGCACACTACTCCAACAATCGCCAGCTTTTTATCAACCCTGCGCTCTGCATGCAGCACATGTGGCGAGAGGGCACGGTAAAAGACAAAATTAAGACAAATGTGGCAGTTATTCTTCGCCATGCGTGGCTGTGCACCAGTTTGGGCCCGACCCAATGACGCATCGCATGCGTGCATACTCCAAATTCATTCAAGAACAGTAACTATTTACCCGAATGCAGAGCTTGCCGAAGGATGACCAAAGGCAAACACAAATAGAGATTAATGAAGAAGCAAAGAAGATCTCAAGGGAAAAATCATCATGATTAAAAATTAGAGCATCAGTCTCCCACCCCAAGTCTGTGCATTGTTTGGGCCTAGCCCTACGATGCTTTGGCAACGTGTATAGCCCAGCCCGGGGGATCCTGTTGGTGTATAAAACATGGGTATTTTATACCCTGACTTGTGCACAGATGGTGGCAGCTTCCTTGCCGGCCAGAGCTTGTCAGAGATTGCCAAGACCAAGGTTCAGGGCCTAGTTGCAAAAGACTACCGAGAAAAGACCAAAACAAAACACCAAGATTAACACCAAAGACTACCCTTGCCGGCAAGACCGGCCCGGCAAGTTGAAGGCCCAACATGCTCGGTGGCCGCAAGCTCTCACTGGCTACCAACGCTCCACCTCATTGAGCAGCTAGTCGCTAATCGATGAGGTGTTGAGCCTGCAGGTAGTTAGGTGAGGTTTGTCAGGCACGTTTTGTCATGATGGAAGGAGAATTACCTTTAATGACATCCTTCTAGAAGGCGTGTCAATGAAGTAGGACATAGCTGGGTGAGCGGTGCAGAAGCCTTGTCGGGATTCCTCCTCCACATGACACCTAACGGAGCATTTATTGCTTTTGTCCTAAGCCGACAGAGTTAGGTATGATAGCATTGTTTGATATCCAATCAATATATAATTACTGTTTTGCCACTGTGCTAACCCCTTTAGCTATAAAAGAAGGGCCAGGGCAACCTTAACAACGCATCGCACGATCGATGATCGAACGCTGGTACAACTTGTGTGTGTAGCTGCTCTCTCCTTGTGGCAAGTTTTATAGTCGAGCCCCCGGTTTATTAGCCGATCGCATATAAAGCAAACATGTATTGATCGAGTTCGTTTCTTGCGTGCAAAATCGAAAAGGGATAAGAAACATAAACGTCTGCAATGGGACCGTAATGATGGTCTTTATTCCCGATGAATGTGTGATGTCCAACCGTACAATTCAAACTGTGGAAGCAACTGTTATAGATACTTTGTATAAATATAAAGGTTTACAAATGGCCTGTATGAGTGGTTTGATGTCCCTACTACGCCCTGCTGCATGTCTGCGCCTACGCTCTGTGGGAGGGTTCCGTATATAGGAGAAATGGAGACCGGTTGGACGGGCCCTTGAGAGAGGGTCTTGAGAATCCGCTGCGGTATCTCTGCTTTATGCTGGATAGGTCCTAGATGGTAACTGTTTGTGGTCCGAAGACATATTTGACCAGAGCTTGATTAAGCCGAACACTTGGCCCTTTGATAATTTGTCCCACAGTTGCCCAAGGTATTTTAAGTGCGAAATTGTGCATCTGCAGCACATACTTCACTTCTGGGCGGAACGAGCTATGGGGGCCTGTCCCTATTTGGGGTGAGCACGAAGAGACTCCAGAAGTTGTGATGCAGCTCGGGCTCATTTGTGTGCAACCAGTGTCTTCGAGGCGGACTAGGTCTTTCATGCCTTGTTGCCATTCTGGACTTCAGCTGCCAGAGCTACTATGTGCTCCTCGGTTCGGAGGGAGTGCTTAGTGCTACCCTTAACGATGATGACACCCTTGGGTTTGGGCATCTTAAGCTTCAGATATGCATAGTGGGGGACGGCGTCGAAGCGAGCGAACGCTGTTTGGCTAAGGAGTGTGAGATATCCATTGCGGAAAGGGACAATGTCGAAGATCAAGCCTTCATTGCGGAAGTTGTCCGGCGAGTCGGGGACAACTTCCAAGGTAACAGTTCCCGTGCAGCATTCCTTGACACTTGGGATTCCCCATTAAAGATGGTGTTACTGGATTTTATTCTTGACGGATCAATTCCTGTCTACCTCATCGTATCTGAATAAATCCGATTGAGGCTGTTGCCTCCGTCCATAAGGACTCTCGTGAGGTGGTATCCGTCCACGATGGGGTCGAGTACCAGAGCCGCCATTCCTCCATGAAGGATACTGGTGGGATGGTCTCTTCGGTCGAAAGTGATCAGGCAAGCCAACCATGAGTTGTATTTCGGGGCCAATGGCTCTATGGCGTAGACATCCCGAAGTGCACGCTTGATACGTCTCCAACATATCTATAATTTTTGCTTGTTCCATGGTATTATATTACCTTGTTGGCTGTTTAATATGCATTAATATGCTATTTTATATTATTTTGGGACTAACTTATTAACCCAGAGCCTAGTGCTAGTTTCTGTTTTTCCTTGTTTTTGAGTTTTACAGAAAAGGAATATCAAACGGAGTCCAAACGGAATAAAACTTTTGGGATGATTTTTCTTGGACCAGAAGACACAAAAAGGACTTGGAGATGAAGTTAGAGGAGTCCCAAGGAGGCCACAAGCCTCCAGGGCGCGCTGCCTGGGTTATGGCCCCCTCGAAGCTCTTCTAACACTAATTCTTGGCCTATAAATTCCCAAATATTCCAAAACGACCAGAGGCATCCACTAAAATACTTTTCCGCCGCAGTAACCTTCTGTTCCCGTGAGATCCCATCTTGGGGCCTTTTTCGGCATCCTGCCGGAGGGGGATTCGATCACGGAGGGCATCTACATCAACCCTATTGCCCCTCCGATGAAGCGTGAGTAGTTTACCATAGATCTACTGGTCCATAGCTAGTAGCTAGATGGCTTCTTCTCTCTCTTTGATTCTCAATACCATGTTCTCGTCAATGTTCCTGGAGATCTATCCAATGTAATCTTATTTTGTGGTGTGTTTGTCGAGATCGATGAATTGTGTATTTATGATCAGCTTATCTATGAATCTTCTCTGAATTCTTATATGCATGATTTGATATCTTTGTATTTCTCTTCGAATTATCGGTTTGGTTTGGCCAACTAGATTGGTTTTTCTTGCAATGGGAGAGGTGCTTAGTTTTGGGTTCAATCTTGCAGTGTCCTCACCCAGTGACAAAGTAGGGGTAGCGAGGCACGTATTTGTATTGTTGCCATCAAGGGTAAAAAGATGGGGTTTTCATCATATTGCTGGATTTTATGCCTCTACATCATGTCATCTTGCTTAAGGCGTTACTCCATTCTTATGAACTTAATACTCTAGATGCATGCTAGATAGCGGTCGATGTGTGGAGTAATAGTAGTAGGTGCAGGCAGCAGTCGGTCTACTTGACACGGACGTGATGCCTATATTCATAATCATTACCTTGGATATCGTCATAACTTTGCACTTTTCTATCAATTGCTCGACAGTAATTTGTTCACCCACCATATTATTTCACTAGTGGAAAAAAGCCTAGCTATGGCGTGGCAAAAAGTGCCTTGCTGGCGTAGAGACCCAACGCCACCAATATGGCGCCAGTGAAAACAGTTTAGTGGTGGCGTTGGCAGACACGTCAGCAGTATTATAGTACTTATGGCGTCCACCTGGCTAACACCGGAAATATATTATTTTATCTATGGCGTTTATTGTGAGGCAACGCTACCAATTTGTATTTTTCCGTAAAAAAAATATATACCCAGCGATTAGTATGTGTGCAGCCATTTAAACTTCTAGTGGTAAGTCTCAAATCCACAAAATATACCCAGCTATTACTATAATTTTCTCTAACTAGCTTGCTACTACCTACAAGCAAAAGTTATCCGGTGGCTAGCTCTATACAAAAGCAAAAGTATCGTACGTCATCGATCTCACGAAACTTGTTATCCGCACGCTAACTAGCTAAGATGAAGAGTGATCCTCATCTCATGGAACTTGTTCCTGTTGCTCTCTCCCTCCTTCCTGAAATAGACATTCCGGGTCTCTCATATAATAGTGGGAATTTTTCATTCTATAACTTCGCTTGCATATTCCAATGAAGGGCTTCCTCAAATTGCCCTTGGACTTCGTGAGCAAGCGACTTGGATGCACACCCACTTAGTTTCTTTTTGAGCTTTCATAAACTTATAACTCTAGTGCATCCGTTGCATGGCAATCCCTACACACTCACCTTGATATCTATTGATGGGCATCTCCATAGCCCGTTGATAAGCCTAGTTGATGTGAGACTCTCTCCTTCTTTTTGTCTTCTACACAACCACCATATTCTATTCCACATATAGTGCTATATCCATGGCTCACGCTCATGTATTGCGTGAAAGTTGAAAAAGTTTGAGAACATCAAAAGTATGAAACAATTGCTTGGCTTGTCATCAGGGTTGTGCATGATTTAATACTTTGTGTGATGAAGATGGAGCATAGCCAGACTATATGATTTTGTAGTGATAACTTTCTTTGGCCATGTTATTTTAAGAAGACATGATTGCAATATTAGTATGCTTGAAGTTTTATTGTTTTTATTTCAATATTAAACTTTTGTTTTGAATCTTATGGACCTGAACATTCATACCACAATAAAGAAAATTACAAGGATAAAGATGTTAGGATGCATTCCACATAAAAAATTCTATCTTTATCATGTACCTACTCGAGGACAAGTAGGAATTAAGTTTGGGATGCTTGATACTTCTCCAACATATCTACAATTTTTGATTGTTCCATGCTATTATATTATCTGTTTTGGATGTTTTATATGCATTAATATGCTATTTATATTATTTCTGGGACTAACTTATTAACCAAGAGCCCAGTGCCAGTTTCTATTTTTTTCCTTGTTTTTGAGTTTTACAGAAAAGGAATATCAAACGGAGTAAAACTTTCGCGATGATTTTCTTGGACCAGAAGGCACACGTGGGGGCGCCCCTTGCTCATGGGCCCCTCAGAGCTCTTCTAACCCTAATTATTGGCCTATAAATTCCCAAATACTCCCAGATGACCTGAGACATCCACCAAAATACTTTTCTGCCGCCGTAACATTCTCTTCCCGTGAGATCCCATCTTGGGGCCTTTTTCGGCATCCTGACAGAGGGGGATTCGATCACGGAGGGCATCTACATCAACCCTATTGCCCCTCCGATGAAGCGTGAGTAGTTTACCATAGATCTACTGGTCCATAGCTAGTAGCTAGATGGCTTCTTCTCTCTCTTTGATTCTCAATACCATGTTCTCGTCAATGTTCCTGGAGATCTATCCAATGTAATCTTATTTTGTGGTGTGTTTGTCGAGATCGATGAATTGTGTATTTATGATCAGCTTATCTATGAATCTTCTCTGAATTCTTATATGCATGATTTGATATCTTTGTATTTCTCTTCGAATTATCGGTTTGGTTTGGCCAACTAGATTGGTTTTTCTTGCAATGGGAGAGGTGCTTAGTTTTGGGTTCAATCTTGCAGTGTCCTCACCCAGTGACAAAGTAGGGGTAGCGAGGCACGTATTTGTATTGTTGCCATCAAGGGTAAAAAGATGGGGTTTTCATCATATTGCTGGATTTTATGCCTCTACATCATGTCATCTTGCTTAAGGCGTTACTCCATTCTTATGAACTTAATACTCTAGATGCATGCTAGATAGCGGTCGATGTGTGGAGTAATAGTAGTAGGTGCAGGCAGCAGTCGGTCTACTTGACACGGACGTGATGCCTATATTCATAATCATTGCCTTGGATATCGTCATAACTTTGCACTTTTCTATCAATTGCTCGACAGTAATTTGTTCACCCACCATATTATTTCACTAGTGGAAAAAAGCCTAGCTATGGCGTGGCAAAAAGTGCCTTGCTGGCGTAGAGACCCAACGCCACCAATATGGCGCCAGTGAAAATAGTTTAGTGGTGGCGTTGGCAGACACGTCAGCAGTATTATAGTACTTATGGCGTCCACCTGGCTAACACCGGAAATATATTATTTTATCTATGGCGTTTATTGTGAGGCAACGCTACCAATTTGTATTTTTCCGTAAAAAAATATATACCCAGCGATTAGTATGTGTGCAGCCATTTAAACTTCTAGTGGTAAGTCTCAAATCCACAAAATATACCCAGCTATTACTACAATTTTCTCTAACTAGATTGCTACTACCTACAAGCAAAAGTTATCCGGTGGCTAGCTCTATACAAAAGCAAAAGTATCGTACGTCATCGATCTCACGAAACTTGTTATCCGCACGCTAACTAGCTAAGATGAAGAGTGATCCTCATCTCATGGAACTTGTTCCTGTTGCTCTCTCCCTCCTTCCTGAAATAGACATTCCGGGTCTCTCATATAATAGTGGGAATTTTTCATTCTATAACTTCGCTTGCATATTCCAATGAAGGGCTTCCTCAAATTGCCCTTGGACTTCGTGAGCAAGCGACTTGGATGCACACCCACTTAGTTTCTTTTTGAGCTTTCATAAACTTATAACTCTAGTGCATCCGTTGCATGGCAATCCCTACACACTCACCTTGATATCTATTGATGGGCATCTCCATAGCCCGTTGATAAGCCTAGTTGATGTGAGACTCTCTCCTTCTTTTTGTCTTCTACACAACCACCATATTCTATTCCACATATAGTGCTATATCCATGGCTCACGCTCATGTATTGCGTGAAAGTTGAAAAAGTTTGAGAACATCAAAAGTATGAAACAATTGCTTGGCTTGTCATCAGGGTTGTGCATGATTTAATACTTTGTGTGATGAAGATGGAGCATAGCCAGACTATATGATTTTGTAGTGATAACTTTCTTTGGCCATGTTATTTTAAGAAGACATGATTGCAATATTAGTATGCTTGAAGTTTTATTGTTTTTATTTCAATATTAAACTTTTGTTTTGAATCTTATGGACCTGAACATTCATACCACAATAAAGAAAATTACAAGGATAAAGATGTTAGGATGCATTCCACATAAAAAATTCTATCTTTATCATGTACCTACTCGAGGACAAGTAGGAATTAAGTTTGGGATGCTTGATACTTCTCCAACATATCTACAATTTTTGATTGTTCCATGCTATTATATTATCTGTTTTGGATGTTTTATATGCATTAATATGCTATTTATATTATTTCTGGGACTAACTTATTAACCAAGAGCCCAGTGCCAGTTTCTATTTTTTTCCTTGTTTTTGAGTTTTACAGAAAAGGAATATCAAACGGAGTAAAACTTTCGCGATGATTTTCTTGGACCAGAAGGCACACGTGGGGGCGCCCCTTGCTCATGGGCCCCTCAGAGCTCTTCTAACCCTAATTATTGGCCTATAAATTCCCAAATACTCCCAGATGACCTGAGACATCCACCAAAATACTTTTCTGCCGCCGTAACATTCTCTTCCCGTGAGATCCCATCTTGGGGCCTTTTTCGGCATCCTGACAGAGGGGGATTCGATCACGGAGGGCATCTACATCAACCCTATTGCCCCTCCGATGAAGCGTGAGTAGTTTACCATAGATCTACTGGTCCATAGCTAGTAGCTAGATGGCTTCTTCTCTCTCTTTGATTCTCAATACCATGTTCTCGTCAATGTTCCTGGAGATCTATCCAATGTAATCTTATTTTGTGGTGTGTTTGTCGAGATCGATGAATTGTGTATTTATGATCAGCTTATCTATGAATCTTCTCTGAATTCTTATATGCATGATTTGATATCTTTGTATTTCTCTTCGAATTATCGGTTTGGTTTGGCCAACTAGATTGGTTTTTCTTGCAATGGGAGAGGTGCTTAGTTTTGGGTTCAATCTTGCAGTGTCCTCACCCAGTGACAAAGTAGGGGTAGCGAGGCACGTATTTGTATTGTTGCCATCAAGGGTAAAAAGATGGGGTTTTCATCATATTGCTGGATTTTATGCCTCTACATCATGTCATCTTGCTTAAGGCGTTACTCCATTCTTATGAACTTAATACTCTAGATGCATGCTAGATAGCGGTCGATGTGTGGAGTAATAGTAGTAGGTGCAGGCAGCAGTCGGTCTACTTGACACGGACGTGATGCCTATATTCATAATCATTGCCTTGGATATCGTCATAACTTTGCACTTGTCTATCAATTGCTCGACAGTAATTTGTTCACCCACCATATTATTTCACTAGTGGAAAAAAGCCTAGCTATGGCGTGGCAAAAAGTGCCTTGCTGGCGTAGAGACCCAACGCCACCAATATGGCGCCAGTGAAAACAGTTTAGTGGTGGCGTTGGCAGACACGTCAGCAGTATTATAGTACTTATGGCGTCCACCTGGCTAACACCGGAAATATATTATTTTATCTATGGCGTTTATTGTGAGGCAACGCTACCAATTTGTATTTTTCCGTAAAAAAAATATATACCCAGCGATTAGTATGTGTGCAGCCATTTAAACTTCTAGTGGTAAGTCTCAAATCCACAAAATATACCCAGCTATTACTACAATTTTCTCTAACTAGCTTGCTACTACCTACAAGCAAAAGTTATCCGGTGGCTAGCTCTATACAAAAGCAAAAGTATCGTACGTCATCGATCTCACGAAACTTGTTATCCGCACACTAACTAGCTAAGATGAAGAGTGATCCTCATCTCATGGAACTTGTTCCTGCTGCTCTCTCCCTCCTTCCTGAAATAGACATTCCGGGTCTCTCATATAATAGTGGGAATTTTTCATTCTATAACTTCGCTTGCATATTCCAATGAAGGGCTTCCTCAAATTGCCCTTGGACTTCGTGAGCAAGCGACTTGGATGCACACCCACTTAGTTTCTTTTTGAGCTTTCATAAACTTATAACTCTAGTGCATCCGTTGCATGGCAATCCCTACACACTCACCTTGATATCTATTGATGGGCATCTCCATAGCCCGTTGATAAGCCTAGTTGATGTGAGACTCTCTCCTTCTTTTTGTCTTCTACACAACCACCATATTCTATTCCACATATAGTGCTATATCCATGGCTCACGCTCATGTATTGCGTGAAAGTTGAAAAAGTTTGAGAACATCAAAAGTATGAAACAATTGCTTGGCTTGTCATCAGGGTTGTGCATGATTTAATACTTTGTGTGATGAAGATGGAGCATAGCCAGACTATATGATTTTGTAGTGATAACTTTCTTTGGCCATGTTATTTTAAGAAGACATGATTGCAATATTAGTATGCTTGAAGTTTTATTTTTTTATTTCAATATTAAACTTTTGTTTTGAATCTTATGGACCTGAACATTCATACCACAATAAAGAAAATTACAAGGATAAAGATGTTAGGATGCATTCCACATAAAAAATTCTATCTTTATCATGTACCTACTCGAGGACAAGTAGGAATTAAGTTTGGGATGCTTGATACTTCTCCAACATATCTACAATTTTTGATTGTTCCATGCTATTATATTATCTGTTTTGGATGTTTTATATGCATTAATATGCTATTTATATTATTTCTGGGACTAACTTATTAACCAAGAGCCCAGTGCCAGTTTCTATTTTTTTCCTTGTTTTTGAGTTTTACAGAAAAGGAATATCAAACGGAGTCCAAACGGAGTAAAACTTTCGCGATGATTTTCTTAGACCAGAAGGCACACGTGAGGGCGCCCCTTGCTCATGGGCCCCTCAGAGCTCTTCTAACCCTAATTATTGGCCTATAAATTCCCAAATACTCCCAGATGACCTGAGACATCCACCAAAATACTTTTCTGCCGCCGTAACATTCTCTTCCCGTGAGATCCCATCTTGGGGCCTTTTTCGGCATCCTGACAGAGGGGGATTCGATTACGGAGTGCATCTACGTCAACCCTATTGCCCCTCGATGAAGCGGGAGTAGTTTACCATGGACCTACGGGTCCATAGCTAGTAGCTAGATGGCTTCTTCTCTCTGTTTGATTCTCAATACCATGTTCTCCTCGATGTTCTTGGAGATCTATCCGATGTAATCTTCTTTTGCGGTGTCTTTGTCGAGATTGATGAATTGTGGATTTATGATCAGCTTATCTATGAATATTATTTGAATCTTCTCTGAATTCTTATATGCATGAATTGATATCTTTGTATTTCTCTTCAAATTACCGGTTTGGTTTGGCCAACTAGATTGGTTTTTCTTGCAATAGGATAGGTGCTTAGTTTTGGGTTCAATCTTACGGTGTCCTCACCCAGTGACAAAGTAGGGGTACGAGACACGTATTAATATTTTTGCCATCAAGGGTAGAAGATGTAGTTTTCGTCATATTGCTTGAGTTTATCCCTCTACACCACGTCATCTTGCTTAAGGCGTTACTCCGTTCTTATGAACTTAATACTCTAGATGCTTGCTGGATAGCGGTCGATGTGTGGAGTAATAGTAGTAGATATAGGCAGGAGTCGGTCTACTAGACACGGACGTGATGCCTATATTCATAATCATTGCCTTGGATATCTTCATAACTTTGCGCTTTTCTACCAATTACTCGACAGTAATTTATTCACCCACCGTATTATTTGCCTTCAAGAGTGAAACCTATGGCCCCCGGGTCTATTTTCCTTCATATATTTTCAGATCTATATACCAAAAATACCTTGCTGCAATTTATTTTTATTTTGTTTTACGTTTTAGTAATCTTTTATATCTATCTCTATCACATCTCACCTTTGCAAGTGACCATGAAGGGACTGACAACCCCTTTATCGCGTTGGGTGCAAGTGTTTGATTGTTTGTGTAGGTGCATATATTGGGGACTTGCATGTTTCTCCTACTGGATTGATACCTTGGTTCCTAACTGAGGGAAATACTTATGTCTACTTTGCTGCATCACCCTTTCCTCTTCAAGGGAAAACCAACGCAAGCTCAAGAAGTAGCAACACTTCCGCTCCTTTTTAGGTATATGCGCGACGTAGATCATGTTCACAGTTTTTACCTCAGGAGGGAATTGCTTCCCGCCTCCATTGTTCGGCCTGCGAGGTTCATCATCGTCCTCACTGCGGGGTCCCTTGCCTAGCTCCACAGCTGTGAGCTTGCCGGCCTGTACAATCACCCAACAGTTACAGTTGGTGTGGTTGGCGGGCTTGTCTAAGGTGCCGTGGATCTGGCAAGGTCTATCCAGGATTTTGTCCAACGCGGTCGGGCCGTCCTGTTTCCCTTTAGAAGGCTTCTTCCATGGTCCTCATTTGGAGTTGCTGAATCTGCCATTCATTGTCGTATGGTTGGCTTCACTGCCATTGTGTCGGCTCTCGTTCTTGTTGTGCCGTGGTTTCCTGTTCTCATCCCAGACTTCGGACGTGACGGGTTCGACCGGGTGGTTGCTTCTATGAGCTAACCAACTACCTTCACCCGCGCAAAAGATGGTCACTAGTGAGGTGAGGACCGACATTGTTTTTGGTCTATCTTGGCTGAGCTGGCAAGCGAGCCATTCGTCCTAGATGCTGTGCCTGAAAGTGGCTATTGCCTCAACATCCGGATAGTAGACGATTTGGTTTTTCTTGGTCAAGAACCAGTTCCAAAATTGTCGGGCTAAGTCTCCGGGTTTTTGAACAATGTAGCTCAAGTCATCGTTATCCAGAGGCTGAACATAAGTGCCTTGAAAGGTAGCTCGGAAGGCATCCTCGAGCTCTTCCCAGCTCCCCATGGAGTTTTTGGGGAGGCTACAACCAGTGGTAAATATTTGATGGCGTGGAGGTTGTCCCCTCGGGCCATATGAATGTGGAGAAGGAAGTCTTCAATCCACATGGCAGGATCTGTTGTCCCATCGTACTATTTGGTGTTTACAAATTTAAACCCTTCGGGAAACTAGTGTTGCATCACCTCGTTTGTGAAACACATTAGGTGTGCAGTGCCCCTGACCCGGGCCATGTCGTGCCGGAGATCGGTTCTCAGCGAGCGCGGCGCTGATCCCGGGCTCTCACATTTCGGTCGCACCAATCTTTGTATCTGTCCTGTCCAGCGGGAGTGTGCCCTATAGATCTATAAATGGATCTGGTTTGGCCTGCTCTAGCGGTTAGGTCATGTCGCATATCATATAGATCTTCTGGCTGCATTGGCTCCTTACACCTCCTGCAAGGGAGTATTTCTGGGTTCTCCATCAATCATGTCCCGTCCTCGAGGGAGGCGGTCTGGCTAGTTGACCTAATTGCATCTAGGGGGTGTGGGCTCAAGGGCCTCATCGTCGAATTACGGGAGCAAGCGTCGTCGTGGGGAGCTCTTGTTTTGGTGGCGCTCATTGCCGTAGCCCTCTTTGGCTCCTAGGACTTTCGTCCATCTGCCGTTGAGGGTATCACGTTCAGCTTTCAATTGCTTCTGCTTCCTCTTAAGGCTTCAGGCAGTGGCTATGAGTTGCCGCTTGAACCGTTCTTGGTTTAGCAGGTCTTCAGGGACGATGAAATCCTTGCCTCCGAGGCTCTCGTCATCTTCGTAAAGAGGGAGGTGCTTGCTATCTTCGGAGTTGTTGGGTTCCTCGGGATCACCTGGTCCTCGGGGTCGTCGTGGCCTTCGGGAGCTGCTAGGTGCTGCTCGGGGTGGCATTATCGCCAAGCTCCTCCATATTGTCTGGAGCAGTGTCGTCCCCGGTGTCGTTTGTGTCTGTGTTTAAGTTGTCTTCCCTGCCCTTTCTGCGTCCCCTAGATCGCTTTCACTGGCGTTAGTGTTTGGATGACTCCCTTGAGGGATCCTCACCGCCCTCCTTGGGGTTGTCGACCATGTAGACGTCATAGGTAGTAGTGGTAGTCCACTTTCCCATGCTGGGAGTGGTTGGGGAGTTTTCCGTATAGGACATGGCGTCAACATCCTCGTCCATGTCGTCAGCCTCCTTGGAGGCGTAGTCCGGCATATTGGTTAAGTCTCTGATAGTGGCTACTAAGTGGGTGGTGCGTGCGACGTAAAATTCCCTGTGGCCTGCCTCCAGTCTAATCTGATCATATACCAAACACGGCCCATCTGTGATGTTTATTGGCTGGATCCGATCTAATGTCTAGTTTAACATCGAGAGGTCGACCGGATTAATCTTGCGGCATCTTTCGGAGTTAACATCCGGTGCGGCCGCACAGAGGGCGCTCTCGGCCAGCGCTGACTCTTGGTTCTTGGACTCTGAGGTCGCACCCGAGCTCAAAGTCGGATCCTAGGTAAAGATCGACCCAGAGGTGGGGTGGAGAAGAAAGTACAAAGTTGAAGCTTTGAGATTTGCAGGTTCCTCATGTGAAGCTGAGAACCCACTAAAGATCATATCGCCTCGGGCATCAGCGACGAACTCGAGGTTGCCGAACCTGATTTCCTGCTCAGGGACGAAGCTTTCGATCTAGTCAACGTGACCGGTCGAATTGACGTGTAGACCGACGCAGTCGAACGCGACGAGCTGGCCGGGCCGAAGATGTCCCGCTGCGGATGCCATCGCTGATGACTAAGAGAGCCATGAATCCTTTGATGATCCCATAGTGGAACACTCAATCAAAGCACAAATGTTGGTGTCAAAACTGGCGGATCTCGAGTAGGGGGTCCCAAGATGTGGATCTTGGATCAGTGGGTAACAATGAACACAGAGACGGTATTTACCCAGGTTCGCTCCCTTTCAAAGAGGTAAAAGCCTACTTCCTGCTTGATTATATTGATGTGTGTATATTTGACACCCTGATTTTTGGCCCTTTCTTTTTTATTTTGAATTTATTTGAATTACTTTTCTGTGACTTTGTGGTCCTGAAACCAGGGAAGAGCATCTCTTCTCAGGCTCCCAAGTGGCTTGTCATCCTCAAAACCATCACAAGACCTTGTCATTTTCATCTTAGCCCAATCCCAATATTCATTTTATTGGGAATATTCCTTTTACTATTAAAAGAATTCTCTTTTTTGCCCTAGGTTGTGAAACAACCTATATTTCTGTCACTCCCAAAATTCCCAAATAATTCTCATAAATTGTTTGGGTCATATCTTCCACAGATATGTCAAAACCCCTCCTTGCATCATCAAAGATAATTTACAAATATTCCTTTTCTCATTCTTCCCTAAGTGGCTTTTTTAGAAGGAAGTGTCATTTATCTTTGCTTGATTGACCCCAAACTTGTTGGACACCTTTTGCTGTCCATATCATTGCCCCATGCCAAAATTCAACTCAATTTTTCTAGTGAACCTTCCTCAGAAAATTTCCAAAGTTTCTGTCGGATGCAAGCCTTGTTGAAGGAAGTACTAGCTAGGGATATCCTAATGAGTTGAAATTTTGCAAGATCCTTCTTGTGATCATATCATGACTCTCCACCAATTTTTAGCTGTATCCAATAATGTATGAGAGCACACCATCCAATCTTGGTTTCTGGTCAGGTTTTCAGGTTCTGAAGCAACTATATTTTATATTGCTTCATTATTGTTGAAAATTTACGAGGACATGCTCCTACACATATAAACTCCCTTCACAACATTTTGGCTCATTTCATCTATCCATTTTCCCTCAACTTTTTTTCTTAAATTCTGTCCAGAGAGTTGCATTGTGAGGCAAGTACCATTTTGGCTTGTCCAAATTATATGAAACTTTTATGGCCCATCATATGAACAAATCATCCGGCCATGACCATTTTCAGCTCAATCCAAGCTAGTATGTGAGTGCCCCATCAATGTTTGCATTTCTAGACAGTATGGCACGTTGTACTGTAAGTACTAGCTAAACCCCTTCTCTTAAGCTGAAACTTTTATGGCCCATAATATGAACAAATCATCCGGCGATGACCATTTTCAGCTCAATCCAAGATAGTATGTGAGTGCCCCATCAATGTTTGCATTTCTAGACTGTATGGCACGTTGTACTGTAACTACTGGCTAAATCCCTTCTCTTAAGCTGAAAATTTTCCATATTGCTTAGCTTAGTAAGTGATCAACCTCAGTCAAAGCGCATCCTTGATCTCCAAGCATGTGAGCGCCAACAAACAACAAACACCTTGTTGTTCATTTGGTTTCTTGCTCCTTGTGATCATATCTATGGGAACTATGCTTGGCTCTCTCCTCCTTGGCATTCTCCTCTGCTCACCTTGTCTCCCCAACATAATTTGGCCGATCTTAGTATGGGTAATCGTCCAGTTCATGCGGTGACCGTGTAGCCTGGCATACCATGGACGTGAGCTGGGCGTCACTTTGCTTCGGGCCCCTCCTCCCTGGCCGGTTCCCTCACGCCCTCGACACCTAGCTATGTCTAGGAGGTTCCTCTCGTCGTTGCCCTTCGCCCTGGACCCCTCCCCCTTCCGGCAGCTTCCTCGTCGGCGCTAGCCGCTGCACACCCACGGGTGCACAGTGACCGACAGGCTCTGTTGCATGCTGCGACCTCTTCCTCCCCTCCGCTTGGCGTTGCTCTGCTCTATGAACATCCACTGTGCTCGCCAGTCGTCTCCAGGCCCCTCCCGTGACCCTATGCTCGCCCGTCATCTCCGAGCCTTCCCTGTGACCCTGTGCTCGCCAGAAACTCTGGCCGGACCCGAGCGGCGGCACTCGGCCACAGCACCCGCGCCTCAGCTATATAAGCCCACCCCGAGTCCTCCCGACCACACCAGCCCCTTCTCCATCCTCCCAGAAGCCAGCCCGACCTGTCCATTCGTCCCCAGAGCCCCTCCTTGCTCGCCATTGCCGCCATGGCCATCGGCCATACCTGGCTAAATCAGCTCGAGCCAGAGCCCCTCTCTCTTTCTCTCCACCACTAGTGAAACCCCTCGAGCCCGGCGAGCCTTCCCCACCCCTTTCCATTCGTTGCGTAGCACCAATGCACCTAGACCGCCGCCGCCTGTTGATCCCATCCGCTGGCATTGGAGTCGTCATCGCTTCAGACCTTCCCAGTAAGTGTGAGTAGTCCAGGAGGGTGCGGCTCGGGCCCCTGATCACGCCGGTAGGTGGCACGGCCCAAGTGGTGGCCGGAGTCGCCGGCAAACCTCGTCGGGGCCGGCGGTGCCTCTGTCCCGCCCGGGATCAATAGAGAAGAAGATGATGAAGGCTAGGAGGGCCCCACCTCCCCCGCGGACCCCACCTATAAGAGACACAGGCGCTGACCCTGCCCAGGCCACGTCATTAAGTGGAGGCGTATTATCAGAATACGTTTTCCACTACTGAAAGCGTATTTTCTTTTCCCTTCGGCTCAAAACGCGTTTCCGTTTGATGAAAACGTACTTTGAATCAACTCCGGCTTAAAATGCGCTTTCTTTTGCAGTAAACGTTTTCGGCCGAAGGCGCTTTCTATTTTCACATCCAAGGGCTTGTCTGCGAATATAATTGTTACAGATTGGTCCCTGTTCTTCAAACACTCGTAACTCCGCGATCGTGACTCCGATTGAGGTGATTCCAAAGCCCACGTTTTCGTCTCATCGAGCCTGTTCTATTGGTTCCACTTTCATAATGTTTTCACACAGTGAAAATGACCATTTTTCCATGCCCGTAAATAGCCTCTCTGGGAGAGAACTATTTCCGACGAATCTTTCCGCGATTCTTGCGCACTTCTCCCCAGAGTCTCCGTCACCCCAGGCAAGCCACGACAGCCACTTGCATGAGAGCCTTGCAGTATTATTGGTTTTCTACTTGAACAATAAAATACTTTGCGCATGCTAATATTTTGTGAGTCTTTATGCCATAATCATTTTCATCTATTGGGTTAAATGAGTACTTGCTAATATTCTCATGCTCAATTCTGGTATTTATTGTTGATACTAGCACTACAAAAAAAGACACTTCCGTGATGATACGTGTTTGTCACAGTAGGTCACGTTTTCTGTAATGCATGTACATCCATGACAATTTTATGACAGAATCAAGATAGTCATACCTGTGATGTCGTAGAAGTGTTCCATGACATTTCCAAAATTATCATCACGGAAGTGTCCACTTCCATGACGATAAATCGTGTGTCATAGAAGTTCTTTCGTCAAGGGTGACCGACCCGTGGCATCCACCGTAACGGGTCGCCATTAAGCTATCAGGTTCGGTTTTGGATCCGATAACCCGTTAACAGCCCGGACCAATGGGAAATTTCCACGTGTAAAATTCTAATTGGCCGGAGGAAACACGTGTCAGCTCGTCAGTGGGTCAGATAGGCGCCTATGATATATCGACACGTGCGACGGCCCACCACCTGCCCATTTAGCTTACAAAGGCCGGCATGTTTGACTTGGTCAAAAGTTAGCGGGCTGGCACATGAAAAGCCTGCTAACGGTCTCTTTGCAAATAGCCCATTTTACGGCCCGGTAACTCACGACCCATTAGGGCCTACCCGAAATCGGCCCAACAACGTGATGTGGGCCGTCGAATATAACACCAGCCCGTTTCACTTTCGGCCCATGTATTGCCCACGACGTCTTTCGGCCCATATGAGTCCTTCGTATCTTTAGGCCCTTTAGAGGCCCACGGTGATTCTAGCCCATAATGAAGAGTAAATTTCTTTGTACCCGTTTACGGCCCATGATTCACATGGGTTGTTTCCACCCTGTGTTAGCTTTCGGCCTACTGACGGCCCATACGTTCTTGGGCTCCTTTCCGGCCCGTTACTGGCATGTTCCCCCAATGGGCCAAATTCGGCCCGTGGCAAGAGTCTGCCCGTTTCTGGCCTGTTAACCCATTGCGCCGTTTCCAGCCCGTCCTATATTCTGGCCCATTAACGACCCGTTATACCTGTGAGAATTAAGCCTTTGCTGACCTCCGGCCTGTTAATGGCCCGTTACCGTGCTGGGCCAATACCAATTACGCCCGTTTACGGCCCATGTAGACCCATTTATTCGACGGCCCGAGGCCCACCGATTCTACGACCATGTTGGAGGCCCATTTAAAGATGGCCCGTAGGAGGCCCATGGATCCTACGGCCAGTAGCAGGGTCAAGGTTACCACGGTTCGTATATGGCCCATGTTTGTTGTAACCACTAGCAAACCAGGGAAAAATAAGACTAGGAAATAAATAAGCCCGAAACTAATGCTAGGCTATTAAGGCGATTGCTCAGATTACATCCACTAGGCATCAAAGATCGCCACCAGTGCAAATATAGGGAACACCCTACACTATACAAAAATGGCTTGCTATTTTCTTCAGCCAGTGGCTGCACGTTAAGAACAAATTTTGTATCACAACAAAACAAATTACAACTATAAAACAAAAGGAAGGTTGGCATAAAAGTTAACAGTTCGGCAGATAAATGCACCACCAGAAGTTCAGAAGCCCAGTTCATTTGACCCGACTCTTACGTTTTCATGCTTTATTGTCCGATGGAGCATCATATCCTTCGCCTTCATTTCTCCTAGGCTCCTGAACACCATAGCAAATGTCTGATAGTCTAGTTTCAAAACCATGTATATCTTGACGACATCGAACAATGTCTATCCTTGTTTCACAAAGGGTCACTGTTAGGGAACGGACTTGTGTCTGGAGCGCAGATATAACATTGTTTTGAGCTTGCATATCTTGATCATGACGTAGTTTGGACGAGATTGCCTTAACAACCAACCCAGTATTACGCAGGAACGTGCTTTTGGCACTGTTAGTGGACAGGTACTGACCCGCTGCAGCAAGAGCTGACATTGCGGTAATAGTTGCCTCGCCACCAGTGGTTCCACAATTTTTTCCACAGCTTGCTGAAAAGTTGAGTTTTTACATTAGTAGTACCAGAACAGAAGATATTAAGGAGGCAGCAAAACCAAACAAATAGCTTTGGTCTATATACAGAACTTATTCTTCTGAACCCATGTAAAATATTAGTTGTATTTTACTGCAAAGTACATAATAAAACCAGGTTCCAAACATATGACCATGTACCAAGGGTAATGTATTGTCTATTTCTTCACATTGTATTGACAGCTAAGGATAAAGAGACAAAGTTTATAATACGGTAAGCATAGTATGACATCATTCATATCACAAAACAACTGAGGACAGACAAACAGGCAATTGTAACGTTGTGTGGGCAAGTCCAGCACGGAACTAGATTACAGGTCAAGATAAAAGGAACATCACTCCTCTCTTTTAAACCTTGTAAGGTGCAATGATACGCTAACACAATTGTGTATAAAATTGAAAAGAGTAATAGACATTGGCTGCAAACCATGTAGTTCAAGGCACAAGTCAGAGTAAGTAGTAGTTAAAAGGCATGACGATTAAGGACTTACAACAGCGGCTTTGACTGGTGTAGTCATGCCCTTCATCTCGCTGGTGTGACAGTCCTTGAAGCTTTCCACAACATTTGGTTCAGGTACTTTTTGGTCCTTGCGGGGTTTCCTCTGCATTTGGAACAAGTCAATATAGATATGATAATATGGTACAGCGAAAAGAGTGAAACAGTAGCTAACTACAAGAGCCTCGCAGTGTGCAATATAGGTACGAGATCCTGTCGTCTGTTGGAATTTCACTTTCGTACGGTTGGCCTTGTTCTTTGAACAGTTCACCTACAAGAAGATAGATTTGTGTGGCACATGCGTAAATAGGACTTGAACATGTGATCTGATCACTTATATATAATGTACCTGATACTTCGGATCAGACCAGTGTTTAACGAGGCCTCTCCAGTCTTCATCCGATATATTTTCCACTGGAGATGTTTGGGCAAGTTCACTGTTAGCCTTGCCTTCAAAGTGAGTTTTCCTCAAGTTATACCGATACTCTCGCAGAGCAGACTTGAAAACATGGGTGCAAGCTTGTCTGGTTGCATCCTCTTGGCTATCCAACTTGAACCTCATCTGTTGAAAATTATGGGAGTCTCATTATCAGCAACCTAGAAAGTATTGGACAGAGCAAGACGATATTACTAGTTTCCATACATAACCATACTTACAGATAAATGGTCGAGGAAGGTGTTGAACTGGGTTTCGTCTTTGTCATTCCTGTACTGAATCCATGTTGGGAGGATACGTACATGACACCTAACAGCAACCTCTGCCTCTGATACTAACTTGGCTGACTCTGTAGCATCACGTGGCCTTTTTAAACCTGCCTCTAAACAGATCTCCATTCTTCCTCCTCTAGATTTAGTTAACCTATCGAGCATTATCCCTGATGTTTGTTTCCTCTTGCGCCTAGGTGCTAGTCCAACAATGAACATAGGCAGTGTTAGTGTACATCAAACTGTGAGACTACATATAAAGAAGCATGCAACTGTAACTTGACTCCAGCAACTACCTTCTTGCTGTTGAAGCTCACAAAGTTCATCTGATCTTGCCAACTCATCTTGTGTCAAGGGTGCTTCGGAAGTAGTGTCAGGTGGCAATGGAGCTTGGGAACGTGCTGCTAGCTGAGTTGACCAACGAGTAAATCGTCCAGCTGGTGGTACTGTGGAAGGTGTTACAACAACTAGGGCTGTCTCTGCTTGTTTGGTGGCAGCTATTTGTTTCTGTTTGGCTTGTTCTGCAGCTCGTGTAGCACGGGATACCCTGTCTGTACAATTTTTCGCTGGACTTTGACATTCTATTGCACTATCAGTACCAGCAGAATCCGCAGGGTTCTTCCGCTTCCCTCTCCCTGTCGTTCTATGTTGCTTCCTCTTTCTCTGTGTCGTGTTAAATCAAGCCGACAAGAAAAACGAATAACAATTTTGTTCTTCAAACCAAATTGATGCATGATACAGATGAACTGAACTTTGATGTTAGACAACCACATGATAGGAGGATGTAATATGTATGAAAAACAGGATGGCATGAGATAACAAGAACTATGATGTGTAATCTATGCAGAAGACATTTCACTAAATTAGAAGCAATGCAATGGAAGGTAGACACCATATGAAAGATGCTACAAATATCGCTCTGCCAAGTTAACAGTGTCTCATCATAAATGCTGTTTAAACAAATGTGAAGCAGTACAAGAAATAAATCATATGCAAGATGCAAACAACATCACACTACCAAGTTTAAGGTCTCTCGTCATTAGTGCCATTGCATATTCACAGCATTGCATATTCACAACTTATGATGTGTAAACTAAGGGAAGGCATTTCAAAAAATTAGAAGCAATGAAAGCAAGACACCATATGAAAGATGCAACGAATATCACTTTACCAAGTTAAAACAGTCTCGTCATAAGTGCCATTTCAACAAATTAGAAGTAGTACAAGCTAGAAAAGAAAATGCGAGATGTAACCTATATCACACTCCCAAGTCAAACGTGTCTAATGATAAGTGATTGTTGTAGGTTACACAACAGTAGTACTTTGATGTAAGAACATGGTGTGATAGACAGATATTGTATGTTCTAGAAACAGGAACACGTGTCTTAGTCATAAGTATAATGTGCAAAGTAAGCAGATGAAATTCAACAAAATTAGAAGTAATACAAGCTAGACATCATACATAACATGCAACCACATATAACAATGCCAAGTTAGAGGGAGCACATGTGATAGTGCACTAGGTGAGACGTGCTCATCACCAACACAGCTACGTTGAGTGTCTATGCATGTGTTGTCTTGGAAATCATCTTGGGTGGATGGAGCAGTAGAATCTGTAGAGGCCCTCCATTTGGAAGGAGCACCTTCATTCGCTGCCTTGCTAACTTCCTTCCGCTTTATTGATTTTGAATTGTCAAGTAAAACCGACAAGAAAAAGCAATAAAATTCCCTCTTCGGAACTCATTCGTGCATGATAGTGACAATCACTACATGTAAGGCAAACACATGATTCCAGGATGGAATAATACGAAAAACAGGATGGCATGGCATATTCACAACTGTTTGTGTAAACTAAGCAGAAACCATTTCAACAAATAAGAAGCAATGCAAGCTACACACCACATGAAAGATGCAACCAATATGACTCTGCCAAGTTAAAAGCGTCCCATCATAAATGGCATTTCAACAAATTAGAAACAGCACATGCTATAAACCATACGAAAGATGCAACTAATATCACACTGCATATACTAAAGGTGTCTCATCATATTGATTTATGCGGGATACAAAAAACAATAGTTTTATGTAAGGACATGCTTAATAGACAGATGTACTATGTACTAAAAGCAGGAATGCATGTCACATTAACATGTATAATGTATAAACTAAGCAGAATAGCACATGCAATTTAACCAGATTGGCAGAATTACAATCTAGACACCATATGCAACATGCAACCACATATCACGCTGCCAAGTTAGAGCAAGCACCTGCGATGCTAGTGTAGAGGAAATGCGGTAATCAACTATAGAGCTACGTTCACTATCTTCATCTAGCCTTGCTGTTTCTTGAGAATCATGTGGGGAGGCTGACGGTGCATTCTTCAAATGAGGATCTTTTATCACAGTACTCAACTGGCCTGACTGCCTCATCATAAGTGATTGATGTGGGATACACAAGAACATTAGTTTGATGTAACAACATGGTTAATAGACAGATGTACTAGTATGTCCCAAAAACAGGAAGGCATGTCATATTCAAAGGTATAGTGTGTAAGCTAAGCAGATGCAATTTAACCAAATTGGAAGCAATACAAGCTAGAAATCCGGCTGGAGTGGTGAGCATGATCATCTAGGACCTGAGAGCCTGGTGGGAGGCGGGCTGCTGCGCCACCATCGTGGCTTTTTAGTTGGCTTCCAGGTGATGCATGTTTGTGATGGGCTTGTCACTAGCTCGGCCAGTGCCCTGACTAGCTATTTGTCTTCTGGTGCTCCTGGGATGGTGGTTCATGTAAAAAATATCTTTCCTTATCTTGATAAAGACCGACTTCGGCCTTTCAAATACAAGCTAGACACCATATGCAACATGCAACCACATATGACACCGTGAAGTTAAAGGAAGCACCTGGGATGGTAGTTCACGGCGAGCGAGATCATCAACTCCAGAGCTACGTTTACCGTCTCCGTTTGTTAAACATCCAACCTTTAAAGCAAAAACACGTGTTCTTCCTGCCCGCGAAGCAAGCAGGAGCGCCTTCTCTCTTTTGTTTTCTGCTTCTGTGAAGAAAGAGTATGAAATACCTTGCATAAAAACACAATAGTGAGAGTATGGGTGAAGTGTGTGCAAAACTAGTGCACTGTAAAAGTGGCAGATAGCAGGTGGCTGAAAAATAAATGACAGGAGACATATGATAACTCTACAACATTGCATGGCAAACAAAATTAGATTCTACTCCGTATGATTTTGTAATATATGAGCACAGGAAATGCAGGTACTCCTCCAGCACACCACCACATGTGGTTCTATCAAGATAACAATCGACAGAAAATAAATAGGTCAGTTGATTTTTTTATGAACCGTCCGATCTATAAGGAATGAGTAGATGGCCTTCGTCTACCTCCCGCTAGTCACTTCTGACGATCTTTCTCGAACCGCCAGCGACCACCAGCCCAGACCCCTGCCTCCGCCGCCCCGCCCTCCCCTCACCTCACACCGCCGCCGTGCTTGACAGTGCCCCCAGGCCATCCCTTTAATCCCGGCCGACCTCCAGATCGGGCGCCAGCAGCTCTAGGCCCCACACGCCCCTAAGATAAACACAGAGGCACTGCTTCCCCGGCGTAATAGGCAGACTAGCGCCTATTACGCAGGGTAATGATTCCGTTAATTGGGAATCAACTGACCAGGAATTGAAATCCACGGGGCGACAGACCTCTAGCTAAGGTGAAATAGTATATGAGGAGAAACCTTGTGCATCGCGAGTTACTATGAACATCTAGTATCAAGAAGAAGCGGTCAACTTGTGTCTTCTGTGGGATGAATATGTGAGTGCAGACACGTAAGATTTGCAGGAATAAGGGAAGAGGAGTACCATTTTCGGTTGCCGGTGTGGTCTCCTCCACATGTCGCGGCGATCTTCTTCTTTTTGCTAGGGGAACCGATGTTTCGAAGGAGGGTGCAGGCCTGGACGAACCCATGCCCAAATTTTTAACTGTGTTGCCGTGGCCGTATGTCGGTAGAGGGGAAGCAGATCCGAGGCGGCGAAGGACGGCATAGCAGGAACAACTCCGGTGTGGTGGACGGTGGCTAAGTTGGAGCGGCAGCTGTGAGGTGCAGGACGGCGTGGTTGAACTGGCTCGGGTACGGATGGCTCAGCCTCGGCTTCAACTACTAGCCATGGAGGGCATTGCGGTTGAGGTTGCGGTGGACGACAACGTCGGGGTATCGGCTCCGGCATGATGGAGGAGGGCGGCGGTTGATGGGTGGGATGGGGTGGCGGACGGAGTACGCCAGGGTTTCGCGGCTGGTGGAGAGGTAGTTTTGGCCTGGGACGGGGGGGCGGGGGAGCTAAGGGAGATCCATGTTTTGGTCTGGGACGCGCTTGTTTTTGGCTTTTTTGAACAGATGGGACGCGCTTGTTTGAAATTTGGAGAAAGTACAAACTTTACCCCCCTCTTAAATTTCGGACCTACTACGGATCGGGGGTAGGATGGTATCCCAGGTGTCCCAAATAGTGGGCGGGAGCGATTTCGGCCGCGCGCATCTGTGCTTAGGCGGCCATTGTGTATGAATGTTTTTCGGAGGCGGTTGCGTGGCATCTAGATGAAGCTACAAACCTTCCCCGGTTTAGACCTTTGGACGTCGGGCCGGTAGGTTTCACGGGTCGGAGTTAGAAAAGTAATTTCCTTCTACGACCACACATTGGTCTCACGCGCTTTCGGGCGAGTAGAGGCTCTTTTGGCGCTTCGTTCGAAATTTTGAAACAGAAGCATACGTTTAGAGTACTCTTGAACTTTGAGGATTAACCTAAATAGACAACATTAAATTTGACCTTGTATGTTTGAAAACCTCATTAAATTATCCGCTTCTTTTTGAAATTTTGACAGTTGAAAATCTTATAACTACGATTATTTTGGAATGGAGGATCTAAATGTGAATCTATTTTGTACACAACTATCTATGCTATTATGTACAAAATCAGAGCAAAGATTGGTGCCCCCATAATTTAGGTATGATTTACAAATGCCATGATATCGAATTCAAATAATTGAATGGACTTCATGTTGGATTCGATCTTTTTAAACCACCTTGAGTTGAATTCATTGTGTAACTTTCGTATGTATAATGTGCTTTACACACACAACATGAACTATACTCACGTTTATATTCGATTGCTAAAGCGATGCATTGTAAGGAGTTCAAAATACTAACTATGTGGATCAATTATGTCGAATAACGACATAGACATGCTCAAATTCGATAGAATCTAGATGTCTGATGGATCAATGACCGTTCCTTGCGCGAATTGCAAATGTCATCATCCCATCCTAATATTTGAATACAATTTATATCTTTAATCAATGTGTACATCGTTCTTTTACGTGTAGTTTCACTCTCCATCGGTGGTCTCTCACACATGCTCATACACTCTCTCTCTCTCGAGGTGTCTTTCTCGCAGACATGCTCTGGATATAACCCTCCCTCCCTCTCGTAACCATTTACGACTGTTTTCACTAACCTTTATCACAAGCACTCTTCCTCTCACAAGCATCCACACGCACAATCCCCATCGACCCTTTCTATATACATAGACCTACCTACGTGTCTCTTGTACGCACATTATCTTTAAGTCTGTCTCTCACGCATTGTCTCACACATCTCTTCCTAATCGACGAGTATTATTCTAGCAGAGCATTCTGTAGGATGCCCCTTAAAGTTAGGTTGGATGGACAGTAATATCAGAGATAAGGGGTTACCTTAGTCTGAGAACCTAGGGTTACAAATCCTAGCCGGCTTTGTCAGTGGACACCGAGTCCTTCACAGTTCTGCTATCGTTGTCTTGTACGACATGTCATCCATGGGTCTCGCTTAATGCGTCACCGGCCGACCAATGTGGCGCAGGACGGAACCGAACCAAGGGCTTCACCTCGACCCACCGGACCTCACGCGGTGACACACCCTCTGCCCCCAGGTCTCGTTATCTTGTCACACCCACACATACCAACACAGACACCACACACAAAAAAATCTCCTCATGCCTCTATACCCTCCCCCCTTGCATATACACACTCAAGGGAATCTCTCGCCGTGACCTCATATTAGTCTCTCTCTCTAGACCTCTCTCATTTCTCGTGCTATCTCTCCAGCGCCCCCTCCCCCCGCCGGCCCCTCTATCCATGCCTCTCTCGAATACGTAATACACACACATACCTCTCTAGGCCCTGCCAAATACATCAACTACACATTCACACATGTTACATCACATACCCCATTGATCTAAAAACCTTCTCTTCACGTTTATTCCGCATACAACATTCCTTTTGAATAAAGTGTGGCCAACAAATTATTTTAGAATTTCTACATATATACAACATTACAAAGTTATATGGAGGACTATGAACGTTAATTTGCATTGCATGGTGCCCACAATGATATTTATTCCGCACTATGAATTTTTATATTTTTATACTATATATAAAGTTAGTCTTAATAAAGAGAAGCGAAAGAGCATCTCTCTCCCCATCGCATACACCCCCTCAACGCCCCTTTCACGTATACACACAAACTATCTCTAGGTCCTCTAAAAGTAAGCCCCCAGCACATTCACGCATGTTTCATATTTCTCTCGCGATATATACAGTGACGATCATTGAATTTGGGCGAAAGCACGATGCGTACATTGGACTTCAGAATCCACTCATTACGGTCACCATTTACGTTTTGTGGTTATTATACAGTCACGGGCTCACCGTACAGCTCTGCATTTGCTCAAGACACGACTAGTTGACCAGTTAAACGCTCCACGTGGCACCTCTAGTGTTGCATCACATTATCTCACTACCATTGGGCTCACCTGTCGGCTTGTATCTACTCTTCTACACTCTCATAAAAACAGAGTTGGTGATGATGGTGTGCCTGCCATCCTGCCATATAGGCCGTCCGATTTATATCTGACGGATAGGAAGGAAACTATGGCAATTTTGCAAAAAGGTACCCACACACCTCTCCACATTTGCAAATAAGGCCTTCCTTCGTTCATCCTTTTCTCTCACAAGATAAACTAGTCATACAAAGGCATCTTGATGTTACGTGCAACGCATGGGCATCTTGCTAGTAAGAATGAAAACAAACGTCAAAAAAATATTGGACGGTGGTTCGAAGTCATGACCGCGGGCACAGCGGACAAGGTGGCCTTGTATTGGTATGCTGAGCCTTCTGTTTTAACACACATGAGCGGGTGTGGTGATTATACACACACGCACGCATGCACATGAACTGCATGCACGCAACACTCACATGAACACATGCAGCCACACACGCAACACTCACATGTACACCCGCAGCCACGCACGCATGCAACACTCACATGCACACACGCACGCATGCATGCGCACACCACACGACCAACACACACTCTCACGCTCAAGTGCTCAACCTACACGTGCATGCGCACACATCAGGCTCTGACAGACACATACACAACCAGGTGATTCCCGCTCACAGGTTGGAGTCTTGTCACGCCTGCGTAAATTTGTGTTTATTTGACCTTTTTCCTATGTGAGCTGACATGTGGGACCCACAAGGAACGTGGTCAATTTAACTAGTCAACATGGTGCCACGCATACTATTTGGTCGGTCAGCAGAGTGCAATCCGATACTAAACAGTGAGCAAGTGACCGTATAATCACTGCAAAACATATATAGTGACCGTAATGAGCGTATTCTGAAGTTCGGTGACCGTATTACGCTTTTCTCTCTATAGGCCCTCCAAAACTACATCTCTACACATTCTCGCATGTTACATCTAGCAACTATGCAATACAGCACTACTACTACACTCTAACACAATAAATCATATGTGTTTTTAGTTTTACTAGATATCATATTGTTACTTAATTATTCAGTTTGCATACATTAAAATTTCCTTTGAAATGTATGGCCAGTATCATCTACTGCGCAGGAAAAATCCCGCCCTTTCCTGTTTAATAGGGTTTGTATCGATGGATCGTGCGAAACAGCAAAACTATAGTACTCCTTTACAGTACAAGTGATAGTTCACGGGGACGTCGTGTCGTGTACTCCTCCGTCGTAAGAGTGGAGCGCTTGCTTTCATAAATGTTCTAGTCCCGTTCGCCAACATGTGGGACATCATGCTACCCGGTCCACGTGCCATACCGAAATACAGTGCAGAGCAGCAGGGGTGAAGCACCCCAGTCATGGCGCCTGCGTAGTAATGGGCAATGAGGCGTCAAATCACAAAGTTGCACCTTTCCCACAGTTAAGTTGGAGGGATGAAGTAATAATGCTAAAAAAGAAGTTGGAGGGACGAAGCAACCAACATTTCACTCGTTGCTGTATCCGCTTCTCCCTCATCTTCTTCAAGTTAACGACGTGTTGCTTCTGCCGTTGTTCTGCCTCATGTGGGACACGAATAGGCTTGGTAAAGCACTGACACGTGGGACCGCATGTTAGCAAACCGCCAGGGCAACGTCCTCTAAAAATAAGAAATCTCCCCCGCCATCCGCCAAGTTGAGTTGAGCCTCTACCTCCCAGTCCTCCTTTAGTATCGCCAAGTTGAACCGTTGGTCCGCCTGCACCAGGGGGACCTGAACGCTGGCACGAAGTCGACGTCCACCGTCTCATATCCATCGGGGGCCTTCTGCGCCGCGACCTCCGCCATGAACATTGGATCGGCTTCCTCCTCCTCGTAGCTTGGGAACGAAGGTCTGTGGCGCCGACCGCCGCCGTGATTTCTGCACGGCGCTCCGGCGTTAGCATCTTGTAGTACGTGATCTTGCGGCGCATATGGCTTTCCGACGAACTAGGGGGCGCTTGATGTGGGCTAGGGGATCGAAAGGTGGGGGAATGGGCTGGAGAGGAGGTGTGGTTTTGGGGCAGTGGCTAGCGTAGGCCGAGCAGTGAAGGTTCTGGTGTGACTAGTGGTTCCGGTGAAGACCGGCCAATCCATTTTGACTGTACATCGCTCTTGTCGCGTTCGCATTGCACCCCGGCACGCTGGACCCTCCACGTCGCTCACTGAATGGAACGCGCTTTTTCTTGCATTTTCGCTCGCTTGTGGGACCTAGTTGAGAGCAAACCGACGTCCCTCCCCCTTCCCCCCCCCCCGGCATCATTTATACTACCACTCCCTCCGTTTTATGCGGAGTAAATAAAAACAGAGGGAGTATACTACAGATGAGGATCCCCTGACGTGGCCGAACCCATTGAGTAACTGACATGCGGGGCCTAGCAAGCATGGGGTCTGCCAGTAAGTGAACGAAAGGGAGGGTAAGGCAGGGATACCTACGTCAGCGGCTCTTTCTAAAAGGCATGAATGCAAATAAAAAACATCCCCTGGATAAGGATCACGGCCACTACTACTCCCTCCTTCCATATACAGGGCCTAATGCGTTTTTCGAGGCTAACTTTGACCACATGTTAGAGTAATAATATATGACATGCAACTTACACAAATCATACGGTCAAATTCGTATATGAAAAGAGCTTCCAATGATATAATTTTCACATTATACATCTCATGTACTATTAATCTTGTCAATAGTCAATGGCGGTTTTGAAAAACGCATTAGAGCATGTTTAATAATATAGCCAGCCGATGGCTATAAGGAACTGCCATGTCATCTATAGCAATCATCTATATGCACTCATACAATAGTGTGGGCTATAAGGTTGGCTATTTCCCGCAAAAAAAATATAAGGTTGGCTAGTACTTTTTCCATCTCCTCTCTATCTCTATCTTCATATTTATTGTATTTAACTAGGAATGCGTATATAGCTAGGCTCTTGCATGAGAGCTCACTCCCCTTACTTTTTCACATCTCTCTCCTCCACATAGGCCCTATGTAAATGGAAGGAGGGAGTACTATGAGCACTGCATACTCTACTACAGATGTTGTCAGTACTCCACTAGTACTATTGGACAGGGAGCTTAAAAAAAGTTACTATTGGACTGGCTATACGTGGCGAAATCCTAGTAGGAAGAGCATGCGCGAGAACAAGCACATTCACGTGGTTGAAAACAAATTGGAAACCATGTCAGTTTGAATACAAATCTAGGAGTACGTACGAATATAACAATATTGATTGGGCGTTGTTCAATGTTGATACTTTTTTCTGTAAGTTTGATCAAAGTAGAGATACTTTGACTACACATAAAACTTATATGTAAAATAGAAAGAATCGGAGGGAGTATAATGTACGTTCAAGAGTGAAACAAACATTGAATACCCTTTATATATGATTTGTGGATGCTATGATCACCGGCTCAAAATTTTGAATCCTCCATAGGTATCACACATGCACCCACTTGTTCTCTCTCGATTTCATCTCCGGGTCCGGAGATCGATTGAAAGAGGACTAGGGTGGGTATAATACGTTCGTTTCGCTTATGAACATACAATATACTCCCTCTGATCCCCACAGACCCCCCCGCCGGTCATTTCTATACCAATATATAGTGTGCTAATAGCTTCAAATATTGGTCGTTGGATATGCCTATCCAACGGTCAAGAGAAGGCAAATCCGAGCATTATCATCCGTTGGATATAGTTTTCAACTCATAGGATTCTGCCACGTAGCCTTCTAATTGAACCCCCAACTCAACCATCTCATGTGTTCTAGAAGCATCTATTCACATGCTTATCTGATACTCTAATAAAAAGAGACTAGAACAATCTGGATTCTATAGAGGTAAGAACCAAGTTGGATCTTGTTTGATACGATTCTAGGAAAGATAATGCATATTCAAATGTATTTTCCCATGCTTTTTATATATATTTAAATGGTGTGCAAAGCACGTACAATTTACTAGTCTATCATAGAAACGGAGCAAACCTTTATCTCCTTGCACGACATGCAATTGATCTATCAACATCAATCGATCTCGTCAAGATGTGCCGGGGCATGAACCGAATGGGATGTCAAAACTAAGACGGGAAGCGACACGTAGTGGAGGCAAAGTGAATCTTTAAACGAACTGTTTGTTTGTATGCATGTCGAAAAAATTACAACATTGGAAATACGAGAACGGTCTAGGCCCACATGCGAATTATACTCGGCGGAATGTTCAAATGAGGCATGTGGGAGCGACACGGTCATCATCGCTTTACATGGTCGGTTTCAGTGTGCCGAGGGTGGCGTTAACGCTGTGGCATGACCCGCAGATCAACACCCGACTCGTCGAGTTTGCACGGGGCGCCGAAGTGCGCGCGCGCGGCTACGCGTCCGTGGAGTGGTGTAGCGTGGCCAACTGCATCCCCAGGACCTGAGACCATGCCGGGTCGTCTTGCTTTCTCAATGACTTGTGGGGTCGCATGTGAGAAAAGGTCATCTCCAATGTTGCCACGACCTCAGCTGACTACCCTGGCACACCAAAACCCCTCGTCCCTCGCACCATTGGGTGGTGCGTTCCCAGCCGGCGCTAGCTGCCTGCATTCATGACGCGTCCGTATGCCGTCGTTAAGATGCTCAGTGCCTGAGGAACCATCTCCGGCGACTTAATGACGCACCCGGATGCTTGGCCTCACTTGAATGCGCTACTTAAAGTGGCAACGCCCCGCTAACATCCACATCATAGTGCATCATCCTACTCCCTGGCACTACATCCGCCATGACCGCGAGCGCGAACGCTCTGCGGGAGAGCTTGTCTTCGAGGATGAAGCTCAAGGTCGCTGTCCTCGCTCAAGTCGCCGCTCGCGACGCAATAGCGGCGTAGCCCGACGTGGAAGCGGCCGCACAAGCAGTGGCCACGCTTGCGGCCGACGACGGGAGCACCGTCAGCCATGTGTCCTACTTGCCGCCATCCAACGTCCGGCACCGCCAAGGTCGGGGACCCCTCCGAGGATGAGTAGGGCATGGTGTGCCAACTGGCCGGTCTGTTTCCCGTGTTCTAATCTTCCTCACCGGAGACCGAACCTTCACTTCACGGGTCTTGAACCCCGCCCCCGGACATGGAGATCGTAGATGGAGGACGTCGGTCGCCGCCGTAGAATAGGTTTATGGTCGGGTTTCTTTTATTTTTCTGTCCTATAAAAGTTCAAAATGTAATGAAATCTGTCATGTTTGCATTAATCTCGGCTGGTGTATAGGGTTTAGGGTTTAGGGTTGTCATGGTGGTGGGCCCCCTCCCCCAATCTACAATCAACGGCTCACACGTTTCACATTACGTTAATTACGTAACTGGGATTACGTAGGTGTAGCATTACTCGTCCTAAAAAACCCAACTAAGCCAACCTCCCAGTATATCGCGCGGGAAAAGACCCGGCCGTGCCGTTTTAGTCGGGATTACCGGATTACTAGTAGTAGTATCGATGGATCGCGCGAAGCACCAAGTTTTTTTCTTTAGGGGGCGAAGCACCTAGTTTAAAAGGAAAAAAAGGCGGTACACTCACAACACCCCTTTCGCGGTCGCATTGCACCCCACACACGTTCGGTCCTGCACACGGCTCACGCAAAGAGAACGTGCTTCGGCTTGCCTCTTCACTGACACGTGGGACTACACTTGGAGAAACTGACCATGTGCCAAACTCCCCCCGCCCACCGCACGAAAATCCCCCCCAAATCCCAAATTCAACCTTCCTTCGGCCAACTAGCCAATAATATTCCCCAAACCCCTGTCCCCCTCCACTCCATTCACTCCGCGAAAGCCGCCCTCCCTACCGCGCCGATACGTCGGCGCGGCGGTTCATCAAGGGGACGCACGGCGATCCTCTCGCTCCCACAGTACGCTCTCATAGACTGCCGTCCTCTAGCCGCGCCGCCAACGCTGGCGACGTTCTTGTGGAGGCGCACGGCAGTCAGCATCGCCACCGCTGGCGATGTTCGTGTGGAGACGCACAACAGTCAGCTTCTCCCACGGTACGCGCATTCTAGACTGAGGCCCCGTGCATGTCGGTGTAGCGCTGAATGTTAGCTGATAGACGCTGTTAACCTCACTGTTTGCCGAAGTAGTTTATGGTCAATATGCTCTCCTTAGGAAGCTTCCTTGCCCTGTTCTGCACTCAATTTGCTTAGCTGAGATGGCATGCCAAGCCCGATTAGTTGCTAAAATATCCTTCCATATATTTATTGTGACGTAGATTGCCATGGTCTAGTAGCCAATCTGTTAGGTGAAATAGCTCTACACCGTTTTATACTCGATCTTTGTTGCTGCAATGGCCTTCGATAGTTCGTTGGCTGTGTTCTCGGCCTCATTGACTGCTGAAACGGCCTACCATAATTTATCACTCAAATCTATTTGCTGAATTAGCTTTACAAATATCTCGGTACTTAGATCTGCTCGTCCAAATATCTTGCCATAGCTTTAGACATCGACCTAGGTATTTTTCTGGACTTCATAAAAAGCATATATGTTTTTCCTGCAATATCTAGTAGAAGAACTAATTTGTATGTCTAACAGATGGACATGACTTGGATAACTTCTGCTCGAAGATTCGGTACATATGTCGAGGGGGTTGAAAACTTCATGAAATTTATCAGAGCTGAGTACGGTGGTCCGAAATCATATGTGCTCTGCCCGTGTAGCAGTTGTATGAATTCAGTTACAAGACCCCAGTCAACTGTGCAAAATCATCTACACTTGTATGGGATGTCAGTCACATATACTATGTGGGTTCATCATGGTGAAGTTGTGAACTTCAATGTTACTAACAACGTGGAAGCACCAGATCACCATCTTGATCTGCCTGATGCTCAGGTGGAAGAGGAGGAGGAGGTGGTGGTGGCGGAGCCAGTGAGTTTGACCAAAATTGAAACAATGCAACGAAATGCTCGTGCATTTCGTGAACTTTCACCTGCAGCAGAAAAATGGTGGGTCCGCGTGTTGCACAATGCAACATGGCTGTCACCCCAGGAAATAAGCTGTCAGTATTCTTTGCTATGGTCACCTTTCTTCAGGTGAAGACATCTGAGCGGATGACCAACAAATCATTCGATGCAATGTTGGTTGCTTTCCGCAAATCTTGTCGGAATAGCCTGGCGAGGTAGTCGGCCACTACCTGACTAACCACACAAGTCTCTCTTCCAGGTTTATCGCCTATTCGGGTTCCATCCGCAAGGAGATCCGGCCGGGGTGTCGCTCACGGCCCCAAACGATGTGTGCAGGGTTCCCGAGCCCACCATCCGGGTCCCACTTGGTACACCAGGCCACGTGTGCCTAGTCTGTCCCAAGCCCACCTGTACCGGGTGCCACTTGGTAGACTACTAACACTACCTACAAACACCAGAAACTAGCTGCAACTCCTGGACAGAGATCAAGTTGATTAATAAGTCGAGAGGGGTCGAGTTACCGGAACCCAATGTGTGGTAGTAACTGTTCATGGATCACAAACACAGAACTCAGTTCCTGAGGACGGCTTCAATGAGACAACCCACCATGTACTCCTACATGGCCTCTCACCGCTACCTTTACCAAATCGTGTTCACACACTTAGCTCTCACACAGTAGGACATGTTCATAAGTTTCCAATTCATTCCCGATGAATCAGACCTGACACAACTCTAAGAAATAGTAGGCATGACAAACAAGCATGAATGAGTAGGCACATCAGGGCTCAAACAACTCCTACTCATGCTAGTGGGTTTCATCTATTTACTGTGACAATGACAGGTCATGCAGAGGATAAGGGGTTCAACTACCGCAACATGAAACAGTTGCATCATTGTTGTCCTAGTGCAGTAAAATAGAGCAGAGCGAGAGAGTGGGTTTGTATCGGGATGAACAAGGGGGTTTTGCTTGCCTGGCACTTCTGAAGATAGCATTGAGTCTTCATTAGTGTCAACGATCACAACACGGGAACATCATCTAACGAGAGGGGACAAATACTGGCAACAGAGAGGAAACACAATCAATGCAATGCAACAATATGATGCATGAATGTGACATGGCAATATGCTGTGAATTGAGCTAATGCAGCTAGCAACATGTTAAATGGAGTTGGTTTGAACCCTAGGTTCAAATTCAAACTCCATATGTGAGGGTTTAAATGCCATTTATATGATTTGGCCTAAACAGCAGCCATAAGTTGTTCTAACATGCATGAAAATGGTACAGATGGATAGATTGGATTTTTCTGATCATTTTTCATATATAAATGTTTTCCATCTGACTTATAGATTATTTTCTATGATTTTTAGAAGTTTTGTGCATTTTCTGGAATTTCCTATATAAGAATAAATCCAGAAATGAGTTATTGCGTCAGCACTGCATCACTGTGACGTCAGCTGGTCAGCGGGGTCATCCAGGTCAAACCTGATGTGTGGGGTCCACACGTCAGTGTCACTGTTAGTTAACTAACTAATTTAGAGTTAATTAAAGTTAACCCAGGTTAATTAGCAGGCGGGCCCCACTTGTTATTGCCTCAGGGGAGGGGGTCAGCCTGGTCAAACGGGGTCAACTCGCCGGCGTTTAGCCGCCGGCGAGGCCAGACGCGGCGGTGAGCCACGGGTTTGCCCTACGGGGCGCCGTTTGGCGCGCGGAGCACAGCTACGGGATGAGGGCGGAGTGGCGCATCCAACGGTGGCGGTTGCGGGCGATGGGGTGGCCGGGAGCAGCGGCGGCGACGAGGTTTGCGGCGGCCGGAGTCGGTAGAGAGCGGGGACGCGGTTGCGGTGGCCGTGGCGATGTGCGTTTAGCACCTACGGCGTCTATGTGGTGCGGTGAGTACGATGGACGCATGCCCGGGACCAAATGGTCACCAGAGCAGCACCGGCGACGAGCGCGGGCGACGGCGGGGTTCGGTCTCCGGCGGAGCGACGGTTACAGCGTGCAAATGGAGCGCAGAGGAGGGGGGTTCGGGTTAGTGGCTCACGGCGAGTCGGACGAGCAGGTCAGCGAGCTCGGAGACGGTCCGGAGCGGGCGGTGCGGCGAAGGCGATCTCCGGCGGCCGGAGGTTGAAGAAGAGCTCGGGTCGTCGCTTGGGGCGTTCGGCGTCGCGTGCATCGACGGAGATGGCGATGGCAATGAGGCGGATCTTGGGGGTGCGTCGGAGAGGCAAGGGGGATGCTCTGGCTATGGGTACAGCGATCGGCGGCGACGGGCTCCGCTCGGTGGTGCTCGGGAGAGAGGGCAGGAGAGGGAGAGTGCTCCAGAGTGAGGGGAGAGGCAGAGGGGGTCAAGGCCGTTCCTGTGACGCGGAGACAGCGCGAGGGGGAAGCAGGAGGTGGAAGCAGGAGGTGGAGCTCGGGCGCGTGCGCGTCGACACGCCTCTGCCTACTGGCAGAGGTTGAAGACGGTGGGGCTTCTGGTGGGCTGGGCCAGGTGGCTGGCCTGCCAGGTGGGCTGCATAGGTAGTAGGTCCAGGTAAGTTGCAGGTAAGCTCTCTTTTCCTTTTGTTTTAGTTTTCTATTTCTTTTATTCTGTTTTGAATTAGTAAAAATACTAATCCATTTTGTAAAATCCTGAAAATAATTGTGGGCGGTGTTTGGATTATTTCCAACAACCCAAAACTAGTTTCAGAATTATTAGAGCATTTAAAAATATTTATAGGATTTAAATGCTCCAATTCAAATGCGATATGAGTTAATTCAAAGATCCAGAATGTCCTAGAAATATATTCATCATTTTTGGCAGAGGTTTTCACCTTTATCAGAAATCATGAACATTTTCAAAGGCATCTTGGGTTCTTTGAAAAAAGATTTTGGATTGAACCTAGTTGAGTTCCATTTGGTTCTAGGGTTTGAACATCCCCATTTCAAGTTCAAAAGAATTTAAACATGATGCACACATGAAGCTAGCCTAGTGCAATACGAGAAGCTAGGGATGTGACAGCAATGCCAGCAAGCCTTGCTTTTCACCTCTATTCTACTCTGTCACCCATTCTTTGGACGTGTACAACTCCCTTCTGTCCGCTTGATGATGATGTGGTCGTGACCTCAGTATTCTGCTGCATGATCACCAAGTTCGTCCTCACCCCCCTGTCCGTCCAGATGCAACCGGTGTTAAGCCAGCACTTGTTGTAGCCTTGTTTCCACCAACTCCTTCCACACAAGGATTCAGTTTTGTGCACACCGTCACAACATGTTAGATCGCAATACCGGAGTTTCCGCGAGATTTGTGTGGTTAGGTATGCAGGCATATTATTGTTGTGATATGTGTTGTTGCGTGAATATAATGTTATTTGTATGCCTTGTGTGCTGTTGTTTTGTCGTTTCTTTTGCTTATTTATTTGGGCCCTCGGTGTTGCCTTATTTTCCCCTTATTAAAGTTGCTCATCAACCGACACCGGATTTGAAGAATCAGTAAGGAGTTCCAATATTTGGAAGGTCAGCAAAATAGTATGGAATTCTTAGCTGACTGCATTGTATTGGGAATAACTGGTCTGACTGCAGAAGATATCCTGGCTTGATTATCAACATCAGGACTACATCAGTGTGCAATCTTCACATCCGTAATGATGAAATCAACCGAAAGACAGATTGTGTGCAAGACCAACAGTATATATCGAGTCAAAGGTATGGTTCATATATATACAAGGTCGATTCTACTATGAGTAAGATTTGAACCATGCTATACACTGGAAACCAGCCTGAATGTACTATGAATTCAGTGCTCAGCAAGAAGGATAGTCGAACAACCTTTTTCATATGATTAATCGGCAGCAGAAACATTAAAAGGTATATATATGGCATTCAGTTAGCATACCATAGTAAGAAGCTTCTGGTGTAAGTAACTCAGTCTTCCCTCACAAGCTACCACAGAAGCTTACAATGCAAGTCTCCTCAGTCTTCCTCGGTATGATATGTGGATGACTTCCAGCACAAGGTACTCCGCCTTCTTCAGTAAGTCACCGCAAAAGCTTCCGGCATAAGAAATCGAGTCTTCCCCAGCAGGCCCCTAAGGGGGGCAAGCTTCTGAAGTACGGTACTCAACCTTCTTCAGCAAGCTGTCTGACAAAAGCTTCAACCATAAGCTATTCAGTCTTCCTCAGCGTGATGGCTTTCAGCACAAGCTTTCTCAATATCGCAATGGTACAAAGTATTACAGAGCGAGTTGACAACATATGGGAGTGCATCTTAAAAATCAGATCCACAACAGTTTGGTTAAGAACACGAGCCAGTCTGGACACAAGCGTTTCCCTCGGAAACCAAATGCCCAGCTCTACACATGCTTTCATTGTGAGCATACAACCAAGGTATTGCAAGGCACTCGAACGATGATGTAAATAGAATCTGATAACCACATGAGTATTGTTAAAAGAAGGAAGCCAGTTATACACCTCAGTGTGACAAAGGACTATGAAGATTGACGACAAAAGCGAGCTCTGTACTTGTGAATCTGGTTTATGATCCTGATTAGCCCTTGTCTACTTTTCTCTGGTGATGGCACCATGGCTGTGTTATGAGCTGTTTTTGGCCATCCGGGGTGGATGCCGACTTTATATTTATCTATTCAACAACTGTTATGAGTTCTGAGCTGCTTTCCGGCCGTCTCGTATAGCTGTTGACTTTCTTTTTGTGACAATGGACCTATGCTCTAAGCTTCTTTTCAGCCGTCTTAGGGAACTGCCACTTTCTTCTTATCAACATGGTCTGATGCTCTGACCTGCTTTTCGGCCGTCTTGAGCCGTGGTTGAGTTATTTCAGTAATGTCCCAGATCTGAGTTGTAAAGACCGTTCTGGTAGCTACTGATTTATTTGCCTATTTCTTGCAAGGGTTCGGATGATCATTTCCCTACGGCTAAAACTTGAGAGGCAATGATCCTGCGAACTAAACGATGTTACCATGACAGGAGATGAGGATAAAAGTACGTGTGTCGAAATATTTCCCCTGACAGTAGATGTGGTCACACGAAGAATTAAGGATATATAGATATATATGGCGAAGGCCTCCACGTCAGTCAAGTCAGTGGATACTTCGTTACAAGGTTGTACCCCTTTATGCTGGTCACGACAGACGACACAAAATCTTTGATATAAATTGGAAACTCACGACTGTGGAGCTAGCCAAGATGATTCAGGAATCCCTGTGAGAAATCAGAATCAGTCAGAAGAATAGTTATGATTCACACCACTGTTTTGAAACCGGAGGACATGCATCTTATTGAGCGACTCGATGCAAGAAGTAAAAGATTTAGTGTCCACCAGAAAAATCAATGCACAGCTCCATGGAATGTTGTCAGTGTTGGATATAAGAAAGAAACATCCATGGGAAACAACTATCGAACTTGTGACAAGGGCACGCATGCCAGTCATGATAACCTATCACACCCTGTTAAGCTGGCAGCTATAAAAGAAATGGGAGTCAAAGTAACATATGAGGTAAGGCCTGTCGGAATATGGATACAGTGAAGCATACCACCCGAGAGCAAGAGAATCTAGTCATGAAATTCAATGGGAACATCATATAAGGAAAAGGATACCAGAGTTGGAAATGGTTTCCTTAAGTCAGGTATACTCATGCTTGTTCCGTGAGCAACCAAATCTCTAGGACGAGATTTCTTTAAGGGGGGAAGGTTTGTGACACCCTGATTTTTGGCCCTTTCTTTTTTTCTTTTGGATTTATTTAAAATTTTGATTTGTCTATGACTCTGTAGTCCTGAAACAAGGGAAGAGCATCTCTTCTCAGGCTCCCAAGTGGCTTTTCATCCTCAAAACCATCTCAAGACCTTGGCATTTTCATCTTAGCCCAATCCCGATATTCTTTTTATTGGGAATATTCCTTTTCTATTAAAGGAATAATCCTTTTTGCCCTAGGTTGTGAAACAACCTATATTTCTGTCACTCCCGAAATTCCCAAATAATTCTCATAAATTGTTTGGGTCATATCTTCCACAGATATGTCAAAACCCCTCCTTTGCATCATCAAATATAATTAAAAAATATTCCTTTTCTCATGCTGCCCTAAGTGGCTTTTTGAGAAGGAAGTGTCATCTATCTTTGCTTGATTGACCCCAAACTTGTTGGAAACCTTTCCCTGTCCATATCATTGCCCCATGCCAAAATTAAACTCAATTTTTCTAGTGAACCTTCCTCCGAAAATTTCCAAAGTTTCTATGAGATGGAAGCCTTGTTGAAGGAAGGACCAGCTAGGGATATCCTAACAAGTTGAAATTTTGCAAGGTCCTTCATGTGATCATATCATGACTCTCCACCAATTTTCAGCTCTATCAAATAATCTATGAGAGCACACCATCCAATCTTGGTTTTTGGTCAAATTTTCTGGTTGTGAAGCAACTATATTTTATATTGCTTCATTATTGTTGAAAATTTATCAGGACATGCTCCTACCCATATAAACACCCTTGACAAAGTTTTGGCTCATTTCATCTATCCATTTTCCCTCAACTATTTTTCTTAAATTCTGTACAGAGAGCTGCATTGTGAGGCAAGTACCATTTTGGCTTGTCCAAATGGTATGAAACTTTTACGGCACCATCATATGTACAAATCATCAGGCCATGACCATTTTCAGCTCAATCCAAGCTAGTATGTGAGTTCCCCATCAATGTTTGTATTTCTGGATAGTATGGCATGTTGTACTGCAAGTACTAGCTAAACCCCTTCTCTTAAGCTGAAACTTTTCCATATTGTTTACCTTAAAAGTGATCAACCTCAGTCAAAGCGCAGCCTTGATCTCCAAGCATGTGAGCCACATCAAACAACAAACACCTTGCTGATTATTTGGTTTCTTGCTCCTTGTGATCACATTTATGGGCACTATGCTTGGCTCTCTCCTCCTTGCCATTCTCCTCTACTCACCATGTCTCCCCGACATGATTTTGCCAATCTTAGCATGGGTAATCATCCAGTTCCCATGGTGACCGCGTAGCCTGGCATGCCAAGGACGCGAGATGGGCAGCACTTTGCTTCAGGCCCCTGCTCCCCTGCTGGTTCCCTCAGGCCTTCGACACCTAGCAATGTCTAGGAGGTTCCTCTCATCGTCTCCCTTCGCCCTGGACCCCTCCCCCCTCTGGTAGCTTTCTCGTCGATGCTAGCCGCTGCACACCCACAGGTGCACACTGGCCGACAGGCTCTGTTGCACGGCGCGGCCTCTTCCTCCCCTCCCCTTGGTGTTGCTCTGCTCCGTGAACCTCCCCTTGAAGGAAATATGCCCTAGAGGCAATAATAAAGTTGTTATTATATTTCCTTATATAATGATAAATGTTTATTATTCATGCTAGAATTGTATTAACCGGAAACTTAGTACATGTGCGGATACATAGACAAACAGAGTGTCACTATTATGCCTCTACTTGACTAGCTCGTTGAATCAAAGATGGTTAAGTTTCCTAGCCATAGACATGAGTTGTCATTTGATTAACGGGATCACATCATTAGAGAATGATGTGATTGACTTGACCCATTCCATTAGCTTAGCAATTGATCGTTTAGTATATTGCTATTGCTTTCTTCATGACTTATACATGTTCCGATGACTATGAGATTATGCAACTCCCGAATACCGGAGGAACACTTTGTGTGCTACGAAACGTCACAACGTAATTGGGTGATTATAAAGGTGCTCTACAAGTGTCTCCGATGGTACTTGCTGAGTTGGCATAGATCAAGATTAGGATTTGTCACTCTGATTGTCGGAGAGGTATCTCTGGGCCCTCTCAGTAATGCACGTCACTATAAGCCTTGCAGGAAATGTAACTAATGAGTTAGGTGCGGGATGATGCATTACGGAACGAGTAAAGAGACTTGCTAGTAACGAGATTGAACTAGGTATTGAGATAGCGACGATCGAATCTCGGGCAAGTAACATACCGATGACAAAGGGAACAACGTATGTTTTTATGCAGTTTGATCGATAAAGATCTTCGTAGAATATGTAGGAGCCAATATGAGCATCCAGGTTCCGCTGTTGGTTATTGACCGGAGATGAGTCTCGTTCATGTCTACATAGTTCTCGAACCCATAGGGTCCGCACACTTAATGTTCGGTGACGATCGGTATTATGAGTTTATGTGTTTTGATGTACCGAAGGTTGTTCGGAGTCCCGGATGAGATCAGGGACATGATGAGGAGTCTCAAAATGTTCGAGACGTAAAGATCGATATATTGGAAGGTGTCGGATGTGGGGTTCCGCAAACCCTTAAGGTTCAAACACTAGGGTGCGCGCGAAGTCTTTCCCTCCTACCGATCTACGCCCTAGCTCGCTAAGATCTCGCGGACGAACTCCACGAACTCGTAACACAGAAAGACACAGGGTTTATACTGGTTCGGGCCACCGTTGTGGTGTAATACCCTACTCCAGTGTGGTGGTGGTGGATTGCCTCTTGGGCTGATGATGAACAGTACAAGGGGAAGAGCAGCCTCCCGAGGTTGAGGTGTTCTTGTGCTAGCGAACTTGCGCGTGTCTCTTGATCCGATGCCTACTACTGTGGTGGCTAGACCTATTTATAGAGGCCCTTGTACTCTTCCCAAATAATGAGAGGGAAGGGAGCGGACAACGGCGGGCAAATTTGAAGGGGGACAGCTAGTATAAGCTATCTTGACAAAAGTGGTCTTCGCCTGCGAAAAGCTCTGGTGGTGACGCCGTCTTGGGCTCCACGATGACCTCCATCTTGCCGTCCTCCTCGTCTTGGTCTCGTTGCACCAATATAGCAACCTTTTCCAGATGCCTCGGTACTGCTCGCCTGCGCTGGCTTCCTTAGCACCAAAGAGGAAACAAGCACGCTGTGCGCGCTGGCGCCCGCCTGGTGTCGATCATCATGGCTCACGTCATGAGGGCCTCGTGAGGTTTGCCCCGCCTTGATATCTCCGCTCCTCGTGAGCCTGCCTGGCTTGGCCGCTCCTGAGGAGGTCTTGCATCGTCCGCCTCGCGAGGCTTGGCCCCTTGCGAGGGTCTTGAATGCTTTGTCGATGAATATGGGTCATACTTCCTGCTAGCTCAGCCACGCCATGGGCCGCTGGCAGGCAAGTCTGGGGACCCCCGTTCCCAGAACGCCGACGGTAGCCCCCTGGCCCAAGGTGCGCTCGGGCTTGGCTTTGCGGTGAAGCCAAGGGTCAAGTTCGAAGCACCGCGGGCCCCAAAAGCTTGCGGCCTCAGTTGACGCATGGCGGTTGATTGGACGTGGGCGTCTCCGCTTCCCCACGCTGCCTCGGCAACTGCACGACTTGACAAGTCCCTGCGACATGCAAGGAAAACCATCATTACCTGCGATCATGGGAGGCGCCGGTTGGCCTTATCTTGCTACAAATGGGGAGGGGGCGGAGCCCCCGTTGCCCATCTCTTCCTCGCTTGCTTGTTTCTTCTTCCTTGCCCCGTTGCTTGCAGTGCCACCAATGGCGCCATGAAGGAAGTTCTCCGCCGCCGAGAAGGGAAAGGCTCCTCGCGAGGGGCCCGGCTCCCCGGCGCCCAAGCGCCGGCGCGGCCGTCCGCGCAAGCACGCCGCGTCCCCCGCCATGGCCCACTGTTGAGGTGGCGCTGTGGCACGCAGAGGGGGTCGTCCTAGCCATGGCGATCCAGTTGACGAGGGGAGGCGTGCTATGGCGGCGCGGCCTCCCCGTCCGCGCTTCCATTCAGCGGAGGTGTCACCGGAGTTCGTCGTCTGGTCGGAGAACCCGGCCGGCAACTAGCTCCAGCTTCCGTGCTTCTTCATCGAAGAACTGCCGGCCCCTGGTCTAGGCGGACTCTGGCTGGAGGCGGATGGCTGCTGCAGCAAGGTTTCTTGGGTCGCGGTCGAGACTTCCGCCGCGGGCAACAGCCCTGGCCCGCGGCTGGCAGACGTTCGCCCGCGCGCGCGGCCTGGGCAGGCGGTGCACCCTCCACTTCAAGTACGATGGTGGATTGACCCTCTACATGAGGGTGTTTGGGGAAGATGGTCGCCGCGTCGGGTGCTGCCCCGAGACGAACGACGGTCAGGAGGTGCTCGGCCTTGGTGATGGTCACGGCGAGGACGAGGGTGAGCCTGCCCTCGGCGGCGACCGTGTCTCCTCCAGCTACGGTCGCTCTTCCTCCGGCGACAGCTCAAGCAGTGGTGGCTACGACCAGCCGCCGCGCACGCTTCGAAGGCGGCCTCGGGTCATCTCGCCGTCGCGCCTCCGTGAAGCGTGAGGAAGGATCTGGCTAGGCTCAGGGCGCCGCTAAGGGCCTGCCTCCGCGGATCGCCGCAACGCCACTTTGTTTTGCTCTTTTTCCTGCATCAAAAAGTGAAACCAGTATGGGCCCAGAGGGGCGTGTATCGAACTGTGGTTCCTTGGTTATTGTACTATGCGTGTTATTCCCATGCCGTGTTGTTATTTTGCGCAAAGATAACTTAACCTGGTGCATTCAGGATGCCCTCTTCCTTACGAAGTGCTTATTTCCTCGTGAACATCTTGCCTTGGTGGCCTGCATTCGCCCAGGAATTGCACAAACTCTTTAGGAAGTGCGTTAAAAAGGACGTGCCGTCCACCCTGGCCCTGATCTGGCGCTTTGTATCGCGGTACCCGTGGGGCACGGACTAGGAGAGGTGCGCCGGCTTTTGGGCTCGAACGAGGGTGGCTCGCGAGAAGGCAGAGAGGAGAAAAATGTTGGCGAGGGCACCTGCCTAGCCCCCTCGCGAGGTATGCGAGAGAGAGAACACGAGCAAACCAGAGCCGGAAAATGCGGTAAGAGGCGAGGGAATCAAATCAGCAGGGAACACAAAAAATGAACTTTGATTAAGAAAAAGCGAGCCAACTACGGAAAGCAAATGAAAAGCCGCGTCCGGCACATAATCCAGTCTTCAAGTCTTCTCACCAGCGGCCACTAGGCATGGGCGGGAGCCCCAGGGCCTGAGGCCGGCGCTCCTGAGACTCCGGGGCGTGTACAGCCCCAACTCATTATTATGTGAGAGTGTCATGGGCGGCGATTCTTCACAGGCATCGGGCCTTCTTCACAGGCTCTGGGCCTTTCTTCACAGGCTCTAGGCCTTGCTTCATGGGTAGAACTTCTGGAGGTGCTGGATGTTCCAGGCGTTTTGGATAGGTACCCTATCTTTTATCTCTAGGTGCACGGCGCCAGGCCTGGAGATGTGCACGACCTTGAACGGGCCCTCCCACATTGGTGAAAGCTTATGCGGCCCTTCCATGGAGAGGACCCGCCTCAGGACGAGGTCGCCTACCTCGAGCGTCCTGGAGCGGACGTTGCGGCAGTGGTATCGCCGAATCAGCGCTTGTTGGTTCCTTGCCGCCGTTAATGCAGCTTCGCGACGGCGTTCCTCCCCCAGCACGAGGTCCATCCCCCGCGTGGCGTCCTGCTGCATTTCATCGAATGCCAGGTCCCATGCGGAGCGATGCTTGACCTCATGAGGGAGGACTGCTTCAGCTCCATAGACGAGGAAGAATGGAGTCTCGCCCGTTGGCTTGGTGGCGGTGGTGCGGATGGACCACAGCATGGACTGGAGCTCATCGAGCCAGCCCCTGCCACAGGCCTCCACCTTCTTCTTGAAGGTCCTGGTCTTGAGGCCCCTCAGGACCTTCGCGTTGGCGCGTTCGGCCTGGCCATTGCTCCTGGGGTGCGCTACCGAAGCGTAGCAGATCTGCGTTCCAAGGTTAGAACAGTAGGTTTTGAAAAGGTTACTAGTAAACTGCGAGCCGTTATCTGTGATGATGCGGTTAGGGACCCCGAAGCGGCTCACGAGGCCCTTGATGAACTTGACAGCAGAGCCGGCTGGGATGCTACGGACGGCTTCCACTTCCGCCCACTTGGCAAACTTGTCGATGGCGACATAGAGATAGCGGTAGCCCCCTGGTACCCGAGGGAACGGGCCTAGGATGTCCAGCCCCCAGACCGCGAACGGCCATGTGAGCAGGATGGTTTGGAGGCCCTGAGCAGGCTGATGGATTTGCTTGGCGTTGAATTGGCAAGCTTCACAGGACTTCACCAGCACAGCTGCGTCGTTGACTGCTGCAGGCCAGTAGAATCCACTGCGGAACACCTTGCCGACAATGGTTCGTGATGACGAATGGTGTCCGCAGTCCCCGCCGTGTATGTCAGTCAGCAACTCCCTTGATCGTTGGAGATGCAGCACGGCGTGACGTCGTTCGGTCGTTTCCTGTATAACTCGCCGTCTTGGATACAATACGCCGTGGCTTGCCGGGCCACGCGCTCCGCGTCCTCTTCCTTCTCCGGTAGTGCCCCGTGCGTCAGGTACTCCTTGAATTCCTTGGTCCGGCATTCCTCCTGGGGCTCGAGCGCCAAGAGCAGCCGAGTTCCTGAAGTCGGGCCACAGGCTGGGGCTCCCGTGGCCAGAGGCTGTGGGAGCTCCTCCCGAGGCTGAGTCATGCTTGAAAGAGGTGGCGTAGCTGATGGCCTGAAGAGCCGCTCTTCAAAGACACCAGGCTCCTGCGGATGCCACTTGGATGCTCTCATGGCGATGTCGTCGGCTTCCTTGTTGGTGCCTCGGGGCACGTGCTGCAGCTCCAGGCCCGAGAATTTCTTCTCCATCTTGCGCACCTTTGCGAGGTAGGCCTCCATATGCTCGTCCTTTGGCTCGTACACCTTGTTGGAGAAGTTGAAGAGGAGTTGCGAGTCGCCTCTGACGGTAAGGCGCTTCACCCCTAGAGTTGCCGCAGCCTTCAGTCCAGCTATGAGGCCTTCGTATTCTACGATGTTGTTGGAGACCTTCTTGCCGTGCTGAAAGCAGAGCTGCACGGCATAATAGAGCTTGTCCTGAGTGGGCGAGATGAGCACTGCTCCAGCCCCCGCGCCCTGGTGTGCGAAGGCGCCATCGAAATACATGACCCAGCCGTCTGGAGCCTCGCTTCCTGGGGAGGTGGACCGGTCTTCTCCTTCCTCAAGTGTTGGGGCATCCGTCCATTCTGCCACAAAGTCGGCGAGTGCAGCCCCCTTGATGACCCTGGTGGTACTGAACTCCAACTGGAATGCTTGCAACTCGATGTTCCACTCGGCGACCCTTCCGGCTGAGTTAGGGCTCCTGAGTACCCTCTCCAATGGGTAGGCTGAGATGACCTTGATGGGGTGGCCCTGGAAGTAGTGTCGCAGCTTGCGTGAGGCCACCAGGAGTGCGAGCAGGAGTTTCTGGGGCATGGGGTAACGTGCCCTCGCGTCCCGTAGTATGGTGCTAACGAAGTACACCGGGTGCTCGACGAGGGCTGGCACACTGTTGAGGCTCGGGTCATGCGGAGATTGGGGCAGATCCTGAGGTGGAGGGGTTCCTGAGACCTGACTGTCCTCCAGAGCTCTTGCGATGTTGCCCTGCTGAGCTGGGTCTTCCCCCGCTGACGCCCTTGCTACACCTCCCTGACCCTGCGGCACTTCAGCTCCAGCTTGGTGCGACGCACCCTTGGCTTGGCGCTCCTCCCGAACTGCCACCAATGCCGCACTCGGCGGTGGAGTCGACAATCTGGTCGATGCGCGGGAGTGGGATTGGATCTTGGGGGCAGGCTTTGTTGAGGTTGGTGAAGTCGACGCACATCTGTTCCTTTCTGCCTTTCTTCGGCACTACGACGGGGTTCGCCAGCCATTCGGGATATCGAACTTCTCGGATGGCACCCGCCGCCTCCAGCTTACGAGTCTCTTGGACTATGAAGGCTTGCTTTTCAGTGGACTGCTGTCTCGCTCGCTGCTTCACGGGGCGTATATTGGGGCACACCCTTAGATGATGCTGGATCACCTCCCTCGGGACCCCTACCAGCTGGTTAGTCTCCCATGCGAAGATCTCCTTGTTCGCGCGCAAGAACCTCACCAAGGCTTCTTGTTCCGGGTCCAGGCCGGCTCCTATGGTAAAGGTGGCTCCTGAAGACCCGTTCTCGTTGACCGGCACCTGCTTGGTTTCCGCCTTGTCTTGGATGAACAGCTGCTTCTTCTTGGTAGGCGCGACCTCCTTGGCCTCGGGGGTACCGGCGCCGGCGGGCTGTGCTGCTGCCGCGGTCTTGAAGGCGAGCCTGAGCGCCGTCACGGCCTCCTTAGTGTCCCCCTTGATAGTGAGGACACCCTTGCTTCCTGGCATCTTCATGAGGTTGTAGGCCGGGTGAGTCGCCGCCATGAACTGAGCGAGAGCCGGGTACCCGAGGATGGCGTTGTATGGGAGACCGATGCGGGCGATGTCGAAGTCCACCAGCTCGGTGCGGTAGTTGTCGCGTGCGCCGAAGGTGAGAGGGAGGCGGATTTTCCCCAGAGAGTGAGCGGCTCCACCACCCACTCCCGAGAAGGGCTTGCTGAGGCCGAGCCGCTCAGGCGGCATGTGAAGAAGGCTAAAGGCTTCTACGGAGAGCAAGTTGAGGCCCGCGCCGCCGTCGATGAGGGTCTTGGTAATGGCCACGTTGCAGATGGTGGGCGTGTAGAGCATCGGGAGCATTCTGGAGCCGGCGGTGGAGTCGGGGCGGTTTTCTGACCCGAAGGTGAGGCGGCCTCTGGCGCGGCCCAACCCGGCGGAGCCCCCGGGCGCTTGGATGTGGCTCCTATCTGACGGAGGAACGACCTGACGTGGCAGTCTGAAGGTGGTGCTTGTGAGCCACCCAGCAGGGCTGCGACTGCGTGGTGCGCCAGCACCGCGTAGCGAGCGGTGAAGAGGTCGCGGAGTTCCCCCCAGGAGGCCACCGTGGATCCCGGGAGGTTGAGCAGCCAGGCACGCGGCGCGCCAGCGAGGGCCATGGGGAACCAGTTAGCCATGATCTTGTCGTCACCTCCGGCCTCGAGGACAGCCTTCTTGAACGCAAGCAGGAATGGCGTCGGGTCTGCCACGCCGTCGTAATGTGGCGGCATCTCTGGCTTGAACTTGGTCGGCCACCGCACTCGTCGTAGGGCGGGGGCCAGGGCTCGGTACCCAGACGCCCCACTGTTGGCGTCCGCCGCAGAGGCGGATGGCGGGGCACCTGCCATGGGGGCGAAGTGCGACGGCGCGGGGCGCAGGTTGGTGGAGAGGAGCTCCCGCACACCCCTACCTAGCGCGCCAAATGTCGGATGTGGGGTTCTGGCAAACCCTTAAGGTTCGAACACTGGGGTGCACACGAAGTCTTTCCCTCCTACTGATCTACGCCCTAGCTCGCTAAGATCTCGCGGACGAACTCCACGAACTCGCAACACAGAAAGACACGGGGTTTATACTGGTTCGGGCCACCGTTGTGGCGTAATACCCTACTCCAGTGTGGTGGTGGTGGATTGCCTCTTGGGCTGATGATGAACAGTACAAAGGGAAGAACAGCCTCCTGAGGTTGAGGTGTTCTTGTGCTAGCGAACTTGCGCGTGACTTTGGATCCGATGCCTACTACTGTGGTGGCTAGACCTATTTATAGAGGCCCTGGTCCTCTTCCCAAATAATGAGCGGGAAGGGAGCCAACAACGGCGGGCAAATTTGAAGGGGGACAGCTAGTACAAGCTATCCTGACAAAAGTGGTCTTCGCCTGCGAAAAGCTCTAGTGGTGACGCCGTCTTGGGCTCCACGATGACCTCCGTCTTGCCGTCCTCCTGGTCTTGGTCTCGTTGCACCAATATAGCAACCTTTGCCTGATGCCTCGGTACTCCTCGCCTGCGCTGGCTTCCTTAGCACCAAAGAGGAAACAAGGATGCTATGCGCGCTGGCGCCCGCCTGGTGTTGATCGTCATGGCCCACATCACGAGGTCCTTGTGAGGTTTGCCCCGCCTTGATATCTCCGCTCCTCGTGAGCCTGCCTGGCTTGGCCGCTCCTGAGGGGGTCTTGCGTCGTCCGCCTCGCGAGGCTTGGCCCCTCGCGAGGGTCTTGAATGCTTTGTCGATGAAGATGGGCCGTACGGAGATTAGTGGACAAGGTTGCTGGGTCATTGGAGCAAGATCACAGTGCAAACTAGGAAACATGCCCAAAACTGACTGTGCACACCAAGTGTTCGATAGAATGCGAAGTGCACTTAGAAAACTCTTGGAGTGGCCAAAATATCCAGATCAGGGTCTCTCTAGTTGTGGGTGAAGATGGCAAGATTATTTGGGCAAAACCAGAAACTTGTTAGTGCAAGTTTTGCAAAACTCCAGTTTTGGACAGAAGGAAAATGGTCTCATTGCATGCACTTAAAATCCTCCAATGGGTCCACTCTCCTGGACTTAAGGTGTTTGCAGGGAGGGCTTCAAGCAGGAAAAAGCTCAGGCTCACTAGAGCAACATAAAATAGGGTTGCAGTACAAATCATCAAACTGGACCAGAATGAAAAAGAGGTTGATTTACTCAAATTTTTCAAAGATCAACACTGGGTTTTTGAATGAAGTTGAATTATATGCATCTACTGACATCTTCAACCACTTGGAATAATTTTTAAAGAAATATTTAAATAGGTTGCAGTGCAAAAATGCCTACTGGACCAGATTGGAAAAGTTGGTGTCGAGCTCAAAATCTCCAATGGCCAAAAGATATTTTTGCATAAAAGTGATGTGGAGACATCACATGACATCCCCAAATTTTGGTGGAAATTTTAAATGCATTTGTCAAATGATTGTAGTGCAAAACAGGCTTCAAATTTATGAAAGGTCATTTTTAAAAGAGTAAAGCTCAAGGAAAAGTAAACCTTGCAATTAAATCCACTGATAAAGAATTGTTTTATAGAGAGAGCATACAAGTCCAAAAATACTTTAGGAAAGTTTTCCACTTGAGGTAAAAACCCATAATATCAAAAGGGTAAAGTCCCACAATAATTTGACAAAACTACCCGGGGTTGCGTCTGGGGTTCTCAGATAAATACTGGGGGTCCGCATGGCAAAGGAATGGCTGTGAGTGTTGTGCACAACGCGAGGGGTACTCGGCAAGGTCACGAGGTGGCCTTTATATAGCATCGGGGCTGGGTTATCCACCGGGGTGAAGGGTAACTGGTTATCGATCCTGTACTTGGGTCAAAACCACAGATATACGCATCACATAAATGTGACGCATTACTGTGGGTGCTGTCGGGGTTGGCCTTGGTAGCTGCGCCCGAAATTTAAAAATGCAACTGTACGCCAACGTACATATGCATAGCTGCTACTCCAAAAACAGGGGCGTACAGGCATTAAATAAAAGCGGTACAAGGTCACACCATTACAAAGTGTAGGAAAACTAAGGCTCGATACAACTCGAGCGACTTATTCTACTTCATTAATGTCTAAGTGGGCTGGCCATGCGGACGCCGAGGTTTCTCCACGGGTATCACCGTCGGGATCTGCTGGTTGGGGTTGAGGGGCTGCAGGGTAGTGGTGATGACCATGGCGGGGGTTGCTGGCCACAATCCTGTTGGAATGGGTTCCCAAAAGGCGACGAAGCGCTTCTGGGGACACCAACGCACTCTGGTTGATGGCCGGGGCAGACCTCAAGGGATCGATCGGGTGTCCGAACAACACGACTGGGTTGTCGGCGTCGGGCTCCACTTCTCTTCTCGCCGGGGCTCGGCGAACCAGTTCTCCATGAGCTGCGATCAGATCAAGGGTGACTTGATCGAACAGTTGCTCTAGTGCGCTTACATAGCGCACCAGATGCAATAGTGCCGGATCCGTCTCGTGATCTCCGTTGGCAACCTGGGGCGGCCTACCATACCCGTCACGACTGGGGTAGTAGTAGAACGAGCGACAGTTAACTCTGGGCGACAAGTGCCGGAGTTGAACTATAGCTTCTCGGGCTGCCAGTTGGATGGCTTGTGGCTCAAAGGAAGTTGTCCTTCCAGTGAACCTGTAGGGGCGTTCCGGCGACAGACCTCTACCATAGATGTGCACAGTGGCCCAGTACTGACGGCTCTCACCGTACATGGGTCCTTGGTACACAACATATTCAGGAGGCTCTTCTAACGCATAGGCACGGCGGGTGAGGTTTGCAAGCACGGTCACAAGACCTCCAAGGTTGGTTGCTGTGGTCTCATTGTGAACAATGGGGCCAGGCATCGTGGCTTGGTTTGGGGAAAGGGGTTGTGCTGTGCTGTGTTGAGGCTAGCGTGCCCTTTTTATAGGGAAAGGGGACGGAGTCTTCCTCCGCACGCTTGCGATTGAGACGGGTTGGGTGTCGGTCACTGGCGCTTGATCGACGGGCTAGGCTGATAGGTTGGGCACCGTCCGCCGAAGGGCGTCGGGTCACTGTGGGGCTATCTTACGCGGGAAGCTTGGCCGGGGTTAGGCTAAGGTCTGGTGGTTTGGTTAACCTAGGTTTATTGACCTGGCTAAGATAGGATTAGCCAATGGTCAGCCTAGCTCTGATACCAAGTCTGTCATGACCGGATTTTTGGGATAATAATTTCCCAGAAAAACGGCCTTCGTGCTCACCAGCCCCAGGATTACTATTAGCTGATGAGGCACCAACTTGATACAAGAATTCCAAGCAAAGTACAAAATATGTAGTACAACACCATTGTGGCCTAGGAGTACAACACTTGGTTTCTAGTGGTTGATGGCGGAAGCGGTTTGTGGTTCATCTGCGTCTATGGGACTCCATTTCCCACAAGAACAGCTGACCAGGATAACTCCTATCTTCGTGAGGCTGCTATCGTCGTTGTGTAGGTTCCGGGGCTGTCATCGCGATGCTTATCTCCAAGCATGGAATCTGGCCAAGACAATAGCCAGGGACAAGCCAGTGAGTACGTTTGAATGTACTCGCAAACATTAAGAACACGGGTATAATATAATAAGAGACAATCATGCTCCAAAATATTTATGATCACAACGTCTGCCACGAAAGTCTGTGATGCTCGCATGCAGAGAAAATATGAACATGCAATACGGGAGTAAAAATAGATTGCACTGACCGAGTGTTTGAAAGGACTCCTCGAAAGGTTGCAAATAAATTAACAATGCCGCAGTCGGGCGTCTGAGCGACACCACATAAAGGGCTTATAAAAGATAAATAAACAACAAGCATGCCGCAGTCGGGCGTCTGAGCGACACCACATAAAGGGCTTATATAAGAATAATCACAGTGAATATCCAGGAGGTAGAACCGTCCCAGGGATACTCAATAATTCAAATAAAATAACTGGTTAGTCCACAATAATAACACATCGTAATCCACACATGACATAGGTCATAAACAAAGTTCTGGTATATCCGTTTCTCCATCCAAAGACCGTCACTAGATTCTAATTAATCCGTTCTCCATCCGAATACCGTTACTATGATTCTAATTAATCCGTTCTCCATCCGAATACCGTTACTATGATTCTAATTAATCCGTTCTCCATCCGAATACAGTTACTATGATCCATCTTAGACTGTAGTCCTTACTCATGAACATGGCTATCCAAATGAATATGTCCTCTGCAGAGGGTGTACTCTTTACCCACGAGTAACGGATTTATTTAGTCCTTCGGGACTAATTCCGCCTATGGCCTTTTAATTGAAAACACGCCTGACCTGCACACACCAGCTTAACTTACCGGTGTCTGGAATCACCCACAACACCTGTCAAGCCAAACTCTAAGTGGGGAGGCTACAACCTCGACGTAGCATGGGATCAAATTTATATACGCGCGCTCTAAGGGGTGCCCCCCTCTCGGTTCCAACCGGAAACACCCATGCCCCCGGACCAGGTGGCATGCCTACCGGAGGCCTCCGGTATCTTCCACCATGGCCTCTCTGTACGGTGTGTTCCTTGGTAAGGGGTTGACAACTTACTGAACCGCACCCTACCTGTGGCAGGGACAAGTGGTAGTACAAAACTAGTAGGGGGAGTTACTGAACAAGTCTCGACCTACGACCGACTCAAGTGGTCCAAGTATTCTCCGAAATATTGGCATAACCAGAACATTTCCATCAACAGATAAACTCACCACTCATCAAGTCTTACCATGCCATACCGGACACACTCGTCTCAACGAGGGACTAGGGACAAGCTCGTGTCTACCCAAGACCACGACTCTCCCGGCTTCCTTCCGGTATACATGAGAAGCTCACGAGGGTGATCAATAACACCAGCACATCCATTACCAAAAGTAAAGCATTTCCAAAATGCACTCATGTGTGTGACTTAATCGATACATAGAAAATAATGCATGCTCCAAGTCAAAGTTGTGTCGTCACCGTATCAAACACCACACAAAATATTATGCCAGAGTTCAGAAATGCTTGCCTTCAAGAGTATGCAAAGGGTGCACTTTTTGGAAGCTTTCCCTTCTCTCCAAAATCCTATTTTGAGAAATATTCAAATAACAAATATTTCAAACACAGTACAAAAAGTTGTCTCAAATATTTTTGAAATAAATCTTAAAATAAACTAGATGAAATTTGAGAGAGGTAGGATAAAGAATCAACTCATTTGGAGCTTTATTTTAAAAGATATAGCCAGTCAAAGATCAGCCAAACTTCTGTTTTTAAATAAAACCAGAAAAGAAAACGTTTCGGGAGAAATACGCTTTTGCAGCAGAGGAGACGTACTCGGGACTTTGTGCTATCGCTTAAACAGAGAAGACGGCACGCGGGTCACTGACAGTGGGTCCAGAGGGCCCACTGGTGAGGTTTGACCGTTCTACCCTCTCCCTCCTCTTCTGTGCCCGAACGGGAGTGGGGCTCCGGCGATCGCCGGCAACGAACAGCGGCTCCTCGAGGGCACCTGAGGGCAGGGATGGACCGGCCAGACCGAGGCGGTCCTCTTGGTGGTCGTTGGGTCGACGGTGGTGGGAGGAGTCGTCGGCGGCGAGCTCCGCGGCGGAGGGGGCTACGGGAGCGAAGTGAGTATTGGGCTCCGGTGGCTTCCGATCGAGGCTGAGGTGCTGGGCAGCTCTGCAAGGACAAGAGGAAGCTAGTGGTGGCGCTGGATGGGCGGGGGAGTGGCTGGCTGCGACGAATGGCACTGGAGGGCAACGGCGGCCGAACCGGCCGGAGTTGGGGAAGATGGCCTCTCCCGGCCAATCCACTGCTAGGGAAGCTCTAGGGGGAAGGTCTGAGGTCGCCTGAGGTCTTGAACGAGCTCGGGGATCCCTTAAATAGGCGCTCGAGGCTGGACCGCGGCGGCTGTGGATAAGAACGCCGGCGACCGGCGCTCTGTACCTGCAGGGCGACGTGGCGGCGACGAGCGCGTGCCGACGAGCTTCGGGATAAGCTTGAGCTGTTCATAGGGGCAGCTGGCGCGCTGGTGTGGTTTCGGCGGCGCCGACCATGGCAGAGGCTCGCTGCCGACGCCGGCGTGCCGCTAAAAGCTCTACCAGCGGCGCTGCAGGGCGCCAGGGGTGGCGTGGAGAGTGGGCGAGCGTAGTGCGTGGCTCAGCGGGCGAGCAGGGGCCAGGGATGGGACGCGACGAGGGTGGCAGTGCGACGCGGCGGCTCAGTGCGCGCGCGTGCAAAACGTGCGCTCTCGGCGCGCCCAGAGCATGCACTGGACATGCTCGACGAAATGCCAGGGCGGCCTAGAGTGCGAGGGTGAGGCTGGCAATTAACAGGACTAGGATAGAGATAGCTACGAGATTAGTGGACAAGGTTGCTGGGTCATTGGAGCAAGATCACAGTGCAAACTAGGAAACATGCCCAAAACTGACTCTGCACACCAAGTGTTCGAGAGAATGCCAAGTGCACTTAGGCAACTCTTGGATTGGCCAAAATCTCCAGATCAGGGTCTCTCTAGTTGTGGGTGAAGATGGCAAGATTATTTGGGAAAAACCAGAAACTTGTTAGTGCAAGTTTTGCAAAACTCCAGTTTTGGACAGAAGGAAAATGGTCTCATTGCATGCACCCTCCAATGGGTCCACTCTCCTGGACTTAAGGTTTTTGCAGGGAGGGCTTCAAGCAGGAAAAAGCTCAGGGTCACTAGAGCAACATAAAATAGGGTTGCAGTACAAATCATCAAACTGGACCAGAATGAAAAAGAGGTTGATTTACTCAAATTTTTCAAAGATCAACACTGGGTTTTTGCATGAAGTTGAATTATATGCATCTGCTGACATCTCCAACCACTTGGAAGAATTTTTAAAGAAATATTTAAATAGGTTGCAGTGCAAAAATGCCTACTGGACCAGATTGGAAAAGTTGGTGTAGAGCTCAAAATCTCCAATGGCCAAAAGATTTTTTTGCATAAAAGTGATGTGGAGACATCACATGACATCCCCAAATTTTGGTGGAAATTTTAAATGCATTTGTCAAATGGTTGTAGTGCAAAACAGGCTTCAAATTTATGAAAGGTCATTTTTAAAAGAGTAAAGCTCAAGGAAAAGTAAACCTTGCAATTAAATCCACTGATAAAGAATTGTTTTATAGAGAGAGCATACAAGTCCAAAACTACTTTAGGAAAGTTTTCCACTTGAGGTAAAAACCCATAATATCAAAAGGGTAAATCAAGACAAATGGAAAAGTTTTATTTCCTGGCAAAAATTTTAATTAATAAAACAAGGTCAAAAATTTTGGGGTGTCACATATCGTGGATACCGAAGCTGGTTGATATTTGTGGTGTTATGCGGTAATCACGGGTAAGGATCAAACTCCTTGTGGTCATGTAATGATTACTACGGTATTGTTAATACCCAGCTTGATTTGATCCTGAGGTGATCGTGTGATATCCATGATGGTAAGTGGTATATGTGGTGGTTACGAGGTAACCCCGAGAAGAGTAAGTTGAATCATGATAGTTCAAGCATACTGTATCCTAGTATCATCCTGTTTGCATCATGAGTAATATGCCATGTTCATTTCATATGGTTCTAGTTGTGTGATGGTCAACATGTTCATGTCATGCCATACTTATTATGTTCTAGTGGTATCATGTTCATCATTGCTTAAATGCCATGTCGTTGTTTGTCTTGATTGCTTTGGTTGTTGTGAGCTTGCAAGTACATTCAATGTATTGACCTAGCGTGTCATGCCAGTTTCCAGGTCATGCATTGTCTGCTTGCTTGTTTGTGGATCCCGAGTTTGCGAGCTAGCATATGCGTTCTAGCCAGAGTCCCTGCATAGTGGAGTCCATCATCATTGTCATTCGTTGTTCCGCTGCTACGAGTTGTTCTACTGCTAGTATAGAGCAACCTGAGTAGGCGTAGTGTCGTCGTGCCGACGCAATTTCTTGTTATATCGGAACCCTTGTGTCCATATCGATTGTAATAAAGATATGATTTGTCATGTGCCAAGCAGTGCCGTATTCCAGAAGACTTGGTCTCTGGGCTAGAATACGGGGTGTTCCTGTCTCTCTAAGCCGGGGTGCCACAGTATATGATGGTTACAGAGTTGATCTACCTCGAGATCGAATGAACTGAGCCCTAGATGAGTAGGATGATGGTTCTAGCCTCTACGGACTAAACCCTCTGGTTTATATAGACACCAGGGGTACCTAGGGTTACATGTGATCAAGTGCCGTCAGGGGATAAAGATGCCATCTTCATTGTCTTGACTTGGAGGATACACCAAGGCTTCGGAGGTTTCCTTCCTGAACACGGAGTCGCCTATAGTTCGGCTCTCCAACAATAGATCTAGAGAGGCCCACCTGTCCGGCCCATGAGAGATAGAACGGCAGCCCGAGGACCCCTTAGTCCAGGACACCCTCACTTGAGGCCATGCATGATGAACTCAACAACTTGGAGCGCAACAAAGTTTGGGAATTAGTGCCAAGGCTAATGGAGGACCACAATGTCATTGGAACCAAATTTATCTTCAAGAGAAATCACGATGTGAACGGTGTGGTTGTTCGGAACAAGACACAATTGGTGGCACAAGGCTACTCCCAAGTCGAGGGTATAGACTACGGTGAAACCTTTGCCCCCTTTGCTCGTCTTGAATCTATTCGCATGTTGCTTGCATATGCATCTGATCGTAATTTTAAATTGCAACAAATGCATGCAAAGAGTGCATTTCTTAATGGTCCCTTGAATGAGTTGGTATATGCCAAACAACCCCGGGGCTCGAGTCCCAAGCTCCCCAATCATGTATACAAACTCAACAAGGCACTCTATGGCCTTAAACAAGCCCCACATGCATGGTATGAGCACCTTACTGAGTTGTTGCAAGATTTTGGGTTTGAAATTGGGAAAATCGATCCCACTCTTTCTACTAAGAGGGTCAAAGGGGATTTGTTCATGTGCCAACTACATGTTGATGATATTATATTTGGCTCTCCTAACAAATATTTCAATGACGAGTTTGCCGCACTAATGACCAACAAGTTTGTGATGTATGTGATGGGGGAGTTGAAGTTCTTTCTTGGGTTCGAAGTCAAACAAATAAGAGAAGGAACCTTCATCACTCAAGCCAAATATACCCAAGACATGCTCAATAGATTCAAGCTAGATGATGTTAAGCCAGTCAAGTTTCCTATGCCTACCAAATGAAAGCTCTACATTCCCAATGGTAAACCGGTGGATCAAAAGGTATATCGCTCCATGATTGGGTCCTTGCTTTACCTTTGTGCATCTAGACCAGATATTATGTTGAGTGTCGGAATGTGTGCAAGATTCCAAGCTGGAGCTAAGAAAAGTCACTATGTGGTGTCAGATTTCGGGTTCCGGCAAAACCCTTATGGTTCGAACTCTAGGGTGCACACAAAGATCTCTCCCTCCCCCTAGCTCACTCACTCACCACGATCTCAAAGCTCGAACTCGAAGAACAAGGGACACAAGAGTTTATACTGCTTCGGGCCATCGATCTGGTGTAATAACCTACTCCAGTGTGGTGTGGTGGATTGCCTTGTAGGCTGAGGATGAACAAGTACAAGGGAAGAACTACCTCCTTAGCAGAGGCGTTCTTGGGCTCGGTGAGCTTGTGAGGTTGAGGATGATCTGAATGATCCGTCCCTGATCAGTTCAGTTGACTCCTATGGTGGTGGATAGTCCTATTTATAGAGGCCCCGGTCCTCTTCCCACATGTTAGGCGGGAAGGGATCTCACAACGGCCAATTTGAAGGGGGACAACTAGTACAAGCTATCCTGACAAAAGGTGGTATTCGCCTGCCAAACGCTCTGGTGGTGACGCCATCGTGGGCTCCGCGATGACCTCCGTCCTGCCGTCCTGCTGGTCTTGGTCTATGCCTGCTCCTTGAGCACCGAAGAGGAAACCAGTACTCTGCGCCCGCTGGTGCCCGCCTGGCGCCCGCCTAGCCTTGGTCGTCATGGCTCATGTCATGGGAACCACACGAGGTGCCCCTTGCCTTGATATCTTTGCTCCTCGCAAGCCAGCCTAGTGAGGCCGCCCCTGAAGAGGTCTTGTGTCGTCCGCCTCGCGAGGCTTGGCCCCTCGCGAGGGTCTTGAGTGTTTGCTGGTGAAGATGGGCCATACCAGGCCGCTGGTGGAGCCACGCCATTGGCCGCAGTCAGGCAAGTCTGGGGACCCCCATTCCCAGGACACCGACATGTGGGGGTCAAGTGAATCTTTCAATATTTGGATCATACCCCAAACTTTTGCCTATGGTACCCCAAGGGAGCAAGCTTCGATCTCATTGGTTATTCAGACTCGGATTGGGCGGGATATGTTGTGGATATAGTAATTCAACTTTCGTAGGGTGCCAATCCTTGGTCACTCTTTGGTGAGTTGGTCTTCGGAGAAGCAAAATTGTGTGTCCCTCTCATCCACCGAGGCCGAGTATGTAGTTGCCACAAATTGTGTGCACAATTGCTATGGATGAGGCAAACTTTAAAGTATTACGGTGTCACTTGTGACACCGTGTCTCTTCTATATGACAATGAAAGTTCAATCCCCGCAACCCGGTGTGTCACATCCCTAGTCTGGCATGCACTTAGGCTAGCTAGATATGCTTGCATCATGTCTAAATTTATTGAAATTTGAAATGGGGATGAACAAACCCTAGCACCAAATGAACTCAACTAGGGTCAAATTCAAATGTTTTGAATGAACCCAAAATGCCCTTTGGAAATGTTCATGATTTTTGATAAAGGTGAAAACCTCTGCCAAAAATGATGAGCATATTTCTTGTCCATTTATGGATTTTTGAATTAACACAAATTGTATTTGAATTGGGGCATTTAAATTCTATAAATATTTTAAATGCTCTAATAATTCTGAAAAGTAGTTGAGGGCTGTTGGGAATAATCAAGTATCTGCCCACAATTTATTTCAGGATTTTATAAAGTTGTTTAGTATTTTACTAAATCCAAAAAATAAAGACAAAAAATAGAAAACATGAATAAAAGACAGAGGAGAGAAAGACTTACCTGGTGCTTACTTGCAGCAGAGCCGGCCCAGTTCTTTTCCTGGCCCAACCCACCACCGCAGCCTCCCTGTCGTCTTCCTCCCTGGATAGAAGGACAGACGCGTGGTCGCCGCGCGCACGCAGGCGCTGCGCCACCTCCTGCTTCGTCGTGTCGCGCTCTCCGTCAACCCAACCCCGCACCTGGTGACGGCTCGAAGCCCCCCTCTCCTCTCCCTCACTCGCTGCACTCTCTCCCTCTCCTCTGCCCCTTCTCCAGCAGCCGCCTGAGAGCCACCGAGCTCGCCGCTGCCGCCCGCCTGAGCACCGTACCTCCCTCGCCCTCTCACTGTGCCAAGAAGCTCCGCTGCTTCGTCCTCGACGTCCCCACCGAACCACGCGTCGCCAGAAGCCCTGCAACGGCCTCACCAACCTCGTCTTCAACCTCGGGCACCCGAGCTCTTCGTCCTCGATTCGCGCCGTCAAGGACGTCCCCGAGCCCACTGACCTACTGGGCCGCCTCCCTGTGAGCTCCTGCTCCCAACCCCTCTCACCCCACCGTCGAATCCCTCCTCTAGCCCCCTGGCCACTGCGGCCAAAGCTCGCCGCCGCTGCGCTTGTCGCCGTCGTCATCACGAAGGGCCAACGACGCGTCTGAGCACCTGGTCGAGCTCCTAGGGCCCCGTAGCTTCTGCTTGTGCTCTCCGTTCGCTTGGAATCGAGCTGCAGCCCCGCGCCCGCATCTAGCCGAGCTCCGGCCACCGCCATGGTTGCCGTGGCCATCGTCTCCGGCCACCCCGTAGCCTCCCGCGTGATCCCCTGGATGCGCGCGAGGATGGGCATCCCTCTGGTGCCTCCAGCGCGTCGAGCTGACCCCTGTAGTGCCGTCCCGAGCAACTCCGGCGATCCTCCGCCGTGGGGTTTGGTCGCCGGTGTCCAACTCCGGTGGTTGGTGACGTGGCACCGTCATTAGCGCCTAACTAACCCCTAGAGTCACTGACAGCGGGCCCCCCAGCGGGTCAAAGCCGGAGTCAACGCGGGATTAGTGTCTGTCTCACTGACCAGTGGACCCCACTGGTCAGGTTTGACCTGGACCCGGCCTGTTGACCTGCTGACATCACAGTGATGCAGTGCTGATGCAGTTAATTATTTTCTGGATTTATTCTTATTCAGGAAATTCCAGAAAATCCTATAAACTTCTAAAAATCATAGAAAATAATCTATAACTCAGATTGAAAAGATTTATATATGAAAAATGATCAGAAAAATCCAATCTATCCATCTGTACCATTTTCATGCATGTTAGACAACTTATGGCTGCTGTTTAGGCCAAATCATATAAATGGCATTTAAACCCTCACATATGGAGTTTGAATTGAACCTAGGGTTCAAACCAACTCCATTTAACATGTTGCTAGTTGCATTAGCTCAAGACACATTCATATTGCCATGTCATAGCATGCATCATATTGTGCATTGCATTGATCGTGTTTCTTCTCTGTTTGCCGGTGTTGTCCCCTCTCAGTAGACGTTGCTTCGACGATGCGATCGATGACACCGATGAAGAGCTATACTATCTTCGGAAGTGTCAGGCAAGCAAAACCCCCTTGCTCATGCCGATACAATCCCACTCTCTCGCTCCTGCTCTCTTTTACTGCATTAGGACAACAATGATTCATCTGTTACTTGCTGCGGTAGCTGAACCCCTTTATCCTCTGCATGACCTGTCCTACTGTAAATAGATGAAACCCACTAGCATGAGTAGGAGTTGTTTGAGCCCTAATGTGCCTACTCATTCATGCTTGTTTCTCATGCCTGCTATTGCTTAGAGTTGTGTCAGGTCTGATTCATCGGGAATGAATTGGAAAGTGGTGAACATGTCCTACTGTGTGAGAGCTAAGGGTGTGAACACGATTTGGTAAAGGTAGCGGTGAGAGGCCATGTAGGAGTACATGGTGGGTTGTCTCATTGAAACCGTCCTCAGGAACTGAGTTCTGTGTTGGTGATCCATGAACAGTTACTACCACACATTGGGTTCCGGTAACTTGACCCCTCTCGGCTTATTAATCGCCTCGATCTCTGTCCAGGAGTTGCAACTAGTTTCTGGTGTTTGTAGGATGTGTTAGTAGTCTACCAAGTGGTACCCGGTACAGGTGGGCTTGGGACAGACTAGGCACCGTGGCACGGTGTACCAAGCGTAGATCCATCCGTCGAGGTGGGCTTGGGAACCCTGTTCACGTCGTTTGGGGCCGTGAGCGACACCCCGGCCGGATCTCCTTGCGGATGGAACCCGAATAGGCGATAAACCTGGACTAGAGACTTGTGTGGTTAGTCAGGTCGTGGCCGACTCCCTCGCCAGGCTTCCGCTTGAAGGTTGCCGAGGTACACGACGTGTACATGGTGGTAAGTGGCGAGAGCGTGTGTGACGAAGTACACCCCAGCAGGGTTAATATGATCTATTCGAATAGCCGTGTCCGCGGTAAAGGACTTCTGGGTCGCCTGTACAGTTCATAGACAAGTGAAAGTGGATACTCTAAAATGCGCAAGAAAAGCGTGAGTGCTATGGATAGCGTTCTCGTAGGGAGACGGGAGCGGATCCATAGTGGTGTATTGATATGGTGAATATGTGGACTCGTGTGCGCCACCTCGAAAGAGTTACTTGCAGTCGTAGTTCAGGATAGCCACCGAGTCAAAGCTGGCTTGCTGCAGTTAAACTCCACCACCCCCTTTGTTGATACCGATGCATATGTAGATAGTTCTGATGTAAGTCTTGCTGGGTACATTTGTACTCACATTTTCCTATTTTATGTTTTGCAGAGAGACGTCAGTCTCGCTAGTAGTTCCGTGTGGACTTCTACATTTAGCTTGATACCTCAGCTACGATCTTGTGCCCTCGGCAGGATCTGGTAGATAGTCAGGCTTCTCAGTCCTTTTCATTTGTAGATGTCTGTAGTCATACATGTTAAGCTTCCGCATGTGCTTTGACTTGTATGCTCTGAATGTTGGGTCATGACACCCATGTTTGTAATATCTGGCTCTGCGGAGCCTAATGAATAAATACTCTGAGTCGTAGAGTCTTGTTGTGATGCCATGTTGTATTTGCACATATCGAGCATATTGTGTGTATGATGGAAATGCTTGGTATGTGTGGGATCCGACAATCTAGTTGTCTATCCTTAGCAACCTCTCTTATGGGGAAATGTAGTCTAGTGCCTCCTTGAGCCATAGTAGTCCGCTACAGCCCGGTTCACCGGAGTCCTGCTAGCCCAGCACTACTGCTCTGGACACTTGACTGGCCGGCATGTGTTTCATATCGTTCCTGTGTCTGTCCCTTCGGGGAAATGTCACGCGGTGACATCCGGAGTCCTGCCTAGCCTGCTACAGCCCGGGTTCCCGGAGTCCTGTTAGCCCAGTGCTACAGCCCGGATTCGCACGCTGCTGACCGACACGTTCGATGTTGATTCATGTATGCCTGTCCCCATACGTTAGTACCGCTTTGGGTTCACGACTAGCCATGTCGGCCTGGGTTCTCGGTCATATGGATGCTAGCGACATTGTCATATACGTGAGCCAAAAGGCGCAAACGGTTCTGGGCCATGGTAAGGCGACACCCGTGGGAGTACCGTGCGTGAGGCCACAAAGTGATATGAGATGTTACAGGCTAGATCGGTGTGACTTGGTATCGGGGTCGCCGACACGGTGCTACATAGCAAGACGAAGCACATTGAGGTTCGTCATCATTTCATCTGGGATCATATCAAGTGTGGGGAGATTGAGATTATCTACATCAACACGCAAGAGCAACTAGCGGATATTTTCATGAAGCCCATGGATGAAGCAAGATTTTGCGAGTTAAGGCATGAGCGAAATATCATTGATTCAAGCAATGTGGCTTCAATCTATGCACGCCCCACCGCATTCATCATATTATCTAGTTCTAGATGCAAGCATGCACATAGGGGGAGTGTTGTTCTCTCAATGAACTCTCCCTCCCCCATTATGAATAAATTGATCGAGTCTTTCACGTTATCCATTGTTGATGGTACTTGTGCTTCAACGATGAGTTTTCGTCATGGGCCCAAGGTTAAAATCTTTGCAGTGTCATACCAATTGACTCAGACATAGGTGACTTCAGTCATCGCCCTCTTGTTGAGAGGCTTGGCTCCATTTGTTTGAGTTGTGATTTCTTGTCTTATGCTTTTTGGGTGTTGGTTCACTCCTTGTGTGCTCTTGATCTAGTTGGTTTTTGACCTTGGAGTATAACTTCCATTTGTGGTGTTTTCTTGTCCCAAGCCTTCCCTATCTCAAACCTCTCATATTTTTGCATAAGCCCCTCATCTCAAAATTTGATCATAGTAGTTTCTCTGGCAGCAAGCGGTACTACCACGGATAGGCACTGTACTACCGCTTCGGCGGTACTACATCGTCCTTCCAGGGTACTACCGCTGAGTGCAGTGTACTGGCCTCCTATCAGTTCACTGGGGCGGTACTACCACTGGCCCCACCGGTACTACCGCTTCAGGGACCCGCGAGAGGGTTAAGTGCTGGGCACGGGGAGTTCTAACTCCCCCATACCCATTCACTTCATCTCCTCCCATGTTCTCTCTCCGAGGCGGCCAAGAACTGCTCCGGAGGCCGACTCCGGCCCTCCAAATCCGTGCCATCTACTTTGCTTCCGACTGGTCGGATCGATCCCTACCTTCTCATCTTTCCATGGATACCGGTATTGCCCTTGTTTTCCTCTCCTACTATTCTATATTTTGAATCTTGGTTCTAGGGCAATGCATGCGGTATTCGTGGATTTTTGGCTAAATCTTGGCATTCATAGGATGCGGGATGCCTGGTAGATGGAGTATAGTGGTCTTTGCCAAGATTTTGCACATCTACGTCACCGGTACTACCGGATCCATGCCGCGGATGCTATCCCGTCGGGTGGGCGGTACTACCAGTGGGACACGACCGGTGCTACCGCTTGCAGCAGTACTACCACTTACCCTTCGGCACTACTACCGGTGCTGGGCACGGTACTACCGTTGTGACCTAGTTTTTCAGAATTTTTGCACTTACTTCTATTCTCATTTTGTATCTCTTGGCTTATGCAATGGATTTACACCTGCTTTTCCCTTGCTCCATGTTTGTTGGTTCCAGGTGATGATAGCTTCATTCATCATTCTCGTCGCAAGAACCCAGACCATCCTAGGGGGTCCAAGCGATACCGTACAACAGATGGTACTCCACCAGTTCAAGTGGTCCTCCACGACAACATGTCAAGAAAAATGCCAGTAAGCCAAAGGAGAAGGAGAAGTACACCCCTATGGATGAGACGATTGGGAAGGAGTTTGCCGTGTGGCATATGCGCAATCCATATCAGGGTGTTTAGGGTGGTGCTCTTGTTGGTCGTCCCTTCTGCACAAAGGAGCAGTCTCTAATATATGTGGACATTCTAAAGGCAAAGAAGAACCTATTTGTGGTAGTCAAGTCTATTGACATCACTCTCATGGAGAAGGACCCAGCTTACTTCGGAGAAGCACTTGCTCTTTGTCACCAGTGGGGCCTTATTGCTATCATCACATTCAACAAGGACTATGATGCAGAGATTGTGTCTCAATTCTATGTCACTGCTCACTTTCATGCCAATGAGCATATATCCATTTGGGGACCCCCGTTCCCAGGACGCCGACAGTAGCCCCCGGGCCCAAGGCGCGCTCGGACTTGGCTTCGAGGCGAAGCCAAGGGGCAAGTGCGGAGCGCCGCGGGCCCCAACCGCCTACGGCCTTGATTGACGCGTGGCGACTGACGGGACGTGGGCGTCTCCGCTTCCCCACGCTGCCTCGACAACTGCCCGACTTGACGAGCACCTAGTGCATGCAGAAAAAAACCATCATTACTTGCGATCGTGGGGTCGCCGGTTGGCCTTCTCTTGCTATAAATGGGGAGGCGGGGCGGAGCGCCCGTCGCCCATCTCTTCCCATTCCGCTTGCTTCTTCTTCCTTGCTTCACTGCTAGCAGCAACACCCATGGCGCCGATATGGAGATTCTCGGCCGCTGAGAAGGGAAAAGGCCCCCGCGACGAGCCGGGGCCACTTCCACCGAAGAAGAGGCTGGCCCGCCACCGCGACATCGTCGTGAGGCCGGAGGTGTCAAGGCCTTGGTATGAGCAGCCTCCCCCCGGATATCCTCTGCCTTTGTATGCCCTGGCCGAGGGCTCCGGAGGAGGAGGTGGCGATTAACGCCATCCACACCACGGCCGTGGTCGCCGCGCCGCGGTGGCGCGCGCGTCACCCTAGGAACCCACACTGAGGGCTCCTCGCGTGAACTGGTGGTGTGGGCGGCGGTGCCTCCGCGCTCTTGGATCCGCTTCCCGCAGTTCTTCCCTGCCGAGATGCCGCCGAGGGGTCCCCTCGAGCTACGGCTGCAGCACGTCGAGTGCGATGCCCCGGCGACGGGGGCGGAGGTTGAGGTCGTCTCCCCGGGCAAGATCTTTGTGACTTGCGGATGTGGTCAGGTCGCCCAAGTTTGCCGTTCGGAGGCCCTCGCCATCCACTTCGAATACGACGGCGCCTCCACGATGTTCTTCAAGGTCTTCAACGGGGAAGGCCGCCGCCTGGAGTGCTGCCCTGGAGGGGGTCGTTGGGACGACACAGCGGCAGGAGCCGGATGATACGTCCATTTTGCATCATGCTTTTATATCGATATTTATTGCATTATGGGCTGTTATTACACATTAAGTCACAATACTTATGCCTATTCTCTCTTATTTTACAAGGCTTACATAAAGAGGGAGAATGCCAGCAGCTGGAATTCTGGGCAGGAAAAGGAGCAAATATTAGAGACCTATTCCACACAACTCCAAAAGTCCTGAAACTCCACGGAAATTATTTTTGCAAATAATAAAAAATACTGAGCGAAGAAAATACAAGAGGGGGCCCACACCCTGGCCACGAGGGTGGGGGCGCGCCCTACCCCCTGGGTGCGCCCCTGCCTCTTGGGCCCCCTGGGGGACCTCCGGTTCCCATCTTCTGCTATATGAAGTCTTTCGTCCGAGAAAAAATCATAAGCAAGCTTTCGGGACGAGACTCCGCCGCCACGAGGCGGAACCTTGGCGGAACTAACTAGGGCTCCGGCAGAGCTATTCTCCCGGGGGCACTTCCCTCCGGGAGGGGGAAATCATCGCCATCGTCATCACAAACGATCCTCTCATCGGGAGGGGTTCAATCTCCATCAACATCTTCACCAGCACCACCTCCTCTCAAACCCTAGTTCATCTCTTGTATTCAATTCTTGTCTCTAAGTCTGAGATTGGTCCCTGTAGGTTGCTAGTAGTGTTGATTACTCCTTGTAGTTGATACTAGTTGGTTTATTTGGTGGAAGATCATATGTTCAGATCCTATATGCATATTAATACTCCTCTGATTATGAACATGAATATGCTTTGTGAGTAGTTACATTTGTTCCTGAGGACATGGGAGAAGTCTTGCTATTAGTAGTCATGTGAATTCGGTATTCGTTCGATATTTTGATGAGATGTATGTTGTGTTTCCTCTAGTGGTGTTATGTGAACATCGACTACATGACACTTCACCATTACTTGGGCCTAGAGGAAGGCATTGGGAAGTAATAAGTAGATGATGGGTTGCTAGAGTGAGAGAAGCTTAAACCCTAGTCTATGCGTTGCTTCGTAAGGGGCTGATTTCGATCCATATGTTTCATGCTATTGTTAGGTTTACCTTAATACTTCTTTTGTAGTTGCGGATGCTTGCAATAGGAATTAATCATAAGTGGGATGCTCTTCCATGTAAGGACAACACCCAAGCACCAGTCCACCCACATATCAAATTATCAATGTACCAAACGCCAATCATACGAACGTGATGAAAACTAGCTTGACGATAATTCCCATGTGTCCTCAGCAGCGCTTTTCTCCATATAAGAAATTGTCTAGGCTTGTCCTTTGCTACAAAAAGGATTGGGCCACCTTGCTGCACTTAATTTACTTTTGTTACTTGTTGCTCGTTACAAATTATCTTATCACAAAACTATCTGTTACCTATAATTTCAGTGCTTGCAGAGAATACCTTGCTGAAAACCGCTTATCATTTCCTTTTGCTCCTCGTTGGGTTCGACACTCTTACTTATCGAAAGGACTATGATAGATCCCCTATACTTGTGGGTCATCAAGACTCTTTTCTGGCGCCGTTGCCGGGGAGTGAAGTGCCTTTGGTAGGTTGAATTTGGTAAGGAAAAAATTTATATAGTCTGCCGAAATTTACTGTCACTTGTTGCTATGGAAAGTAATCCTCTGAGGGGCTTGTTCGGGGTATCTTCACCCCGACCAATAGAGCAAAGAGTTGCTCCTCAACCTACTGAACCTACTTAAAATGAAAATGTCTAATTTGAAATTCCTTCGGGTATGATAGAAAAACTGCTAGCTAGTCCTTTTGTAGGAGACGGAACATTACATCCTGATGAGCACTTAATCTATGTGGATGAAGTTTGTGGATTATTTAAGTTTGCAGGTATGACCGATGATGTTATCAAGAAGAAGGTCTTCCCTTTATTTTTGAAGGGAGATGCGTTGACATGGTACAGGCTATGTGATGATATGGGATCATGGGACTATAAGCGATTGAAATTGGAATTTCATCAGAAGTTTTATCCTATGCATCTTGTTCATCGTGATCGTAATTATATATATAATTTTTGGCATCGCGAAGGAGAAAGCATCGCTCAAGATTGGGGGAGGCTTAAGTCAGTGTTATATTCATGCCCCAATCATGAGCTCTCGAGAGAAAACAATTATTCAAAAAATTTATGCTCGGCTTTATGACAACAATCGCACCATGCTCGATACTTCTTGTACTGGTTTTATGATGTTGAATTCAAATGGAATTTATTGGAAATAATTAAACGTAACTCTGAAGATTGGGACCTCGATGAAGGTAAGGAGTCAGGTATAACCCCTAACTTTGATTGTGTTAAATCTTTTATGGATACCGATGTTTTTCGTAAATTTAGCACTAAATATGGACTTGACTCTGAGATAGTAGCTTCTTTTTGTGAATCTTTTGCTGCTCACGTTGATATCCCTAAGGAGAAGTGGTTTAAATATCATCCTCCCATATAAGTAAAAGTAGTTGCACCTATTAAAGTTGAAGAAAAGACTATCACTTATAATGATCCTATTGTTCCTACTGCTTATGTTGAGAAACCACATTTCCCTGTTAGAATAAAGGATCATGCTAAAGCTTCAACTATGGTTCGTAAAAGTAATATTAGTACCAATACACCTCCTGAGCAAGTTAAAGTTTAACCTAATATTGCTATTGTTAAAGATCTCTTGGCTGATTATATTTATGGGCATGTTATTTATTTCTGTGATGAAACTGTTAGAATTGCTAAACCTTGTGCTAAAGATAAACATAGACCTGTGGTAGGCATGTCTGTTATTTATGTTAAAATAGGAGAGCATTGTTATCATGGCTTATGTGACATGGGTGCTAGTGCAATACCTATTGACTTATAAAAAGAAATTATGCATGATATTGCCCCCGCTGAGTTAGAAGAAATTGATGTTACCATTAAGCTTGCCAATAGAGATACTACATCACCAATTGGAATTGTTAGAGATGTTGAAGTCTTATGTTGGAAAACAAAATATCCTGCTGATTTTCTTGTTCTTGGTTCCCCACAAGACAGCTTTTGTCCCATTATATTTGGTAGACCCTTCTTAAACACTGTTAATGCTAAGATAGACTGCGAAAAGGATGTTGTTACTATTGGTTTGGGTGATATGTCTCATGAGTTTAATTTTTCTAAATTTTGTAGACAACACCATGAAGAGGAATTGCCTAGTAAAGATGAAATTATTGGTCTTGCTTCTATTGCCACACCTCCTAGTGATCCTTTAGAACAATATTTGCTAGACCATGAAAATGATATGTTTATGAATGAAAGAAGGGAAATAGATGAAGTGTTCTTTAAACAGGGACCTATTTTGAAACACAACTTGCCTGTTGAAATGCTAGGGGATCCTCCTGCACCCAAGGGAGATCCCGTGTTTGAGCTTAAACCATTACCTGATACTCTTAAATATGCTTATCTTGATGAAAAAAAGATATATCCTGTTATTATTAGTGCTAACCTTTCAGAGAAGGAGGAAGAAAAATTATTGAAAACTCTGAAGAAGCACCGTGCTGCTATTGGATATACTCTTGATGATCTTAAGGGCATTAGTCCCACTCTATGCCAACACAAAATAAATTTGGAGAAAGACGCCAAACCAGTTATTGATCACCAACAACAGCTGAATCCTAAGATGAAAGAAGTGGTAAGAAAGGAAATATTAAACCTCCTCGAAGCAGGTATAATTTATCCCGTTGCTGATAGTCAGTGGGTAAGTCCTGTACACTGTGTCCCTAAGAAGGGAGGTATTACTGTCGTTCCTAATGATAAAGAGAAATTAATCCCGCAAAGAATTATTACAGGTTATAGGATGGTAATTGATTTTCGCAAATTAAATGAAGCTACTAAAAAAGATCATTACCCCTTACCTTTTATTGATCAAATGCTAGAAAGATTATCCAAACATACACATTTTTGCTTTCTGGATGGTTATTCTGGCTTCTCTAAAATACCTGTGTTAGCTGATGATCAAGCTAAGACCACGTTTACTTGCCCTTTCTGTACTTTTGCTTATAGACGTATGCCTTTTGGTTTATGTAATGCACCAACTACCTTTCAAAGATGCATGATGGCTATATTCTCTTACTTTTGTGAAAATATTTGTGAGGTTTTCATGGACGATTTCTCCGTTTATGGATCCTCTTTTGATGATTGCTTGAGCAACCTTGATCGCGTTTTGCAGATATGTGAAGAAACAAACATTGTCTTGAATTGGGAGAAGTGCCACTTTATGGTTAATGAAGGTATTGTCTTGGGGCATAAACTTTCTGAGAGAGGTATTGAAGTGGATAAGGCTAAAGTTGATGCTATCAAAAAGATGCCATGTCCCAAGGACATCAAAGGTATAAGAAGTTTCCTTGGTCATGCCGGGTTTTATAGGAGGTTCATTAAGGACTTCTCAAAAATTTCTCGGCCTCTGACTAATTTATTACAAAAAGATATACCATTTGTTTTTGATGATGATTGTGTAGAAGCATTTGAAATACTTAAGAACGCATTGATCTCTGCACCTATTGTTCAGCCACCTGATTGGAATTTACCCTTTGAAATTATGTGTGATGCTAGTGATTATGCTGTAGGTGCTGTTCTAGGGCAAAGAGTTGATAAGAAATTAAATGTCATTCAATATGCTAGTAAAACTATAGACAATGCTCAGAGGAATTATGCTACTACTGAAAAATAATTCTTAGCAGTTGTATTTGCTTGTGATAAGTTCAGACCATATATTGTTGATTCTAAAGTAACTATTCACATGGATCATGCTGCTATTAAATATCTTATGGAAAAGAAAGATGCTAAACCTAGACTTATTAGATGGGTTCTCATGCTACAAGAATTTGATTTGCATATTATTAATAGAAAGATGATAGCTTTCCTGATGAACAATTAAATGTCATAAATGCTTCTCGTACTGCTCCTTGGTATGCTGATTATGCTAATTACATTGTTGCTAAATTTACACCACCTAGTTTCACATACCAGCAAAAGAAAAAGTTTTTCTATGATTTAAGACATTACTTCTGGGATGACCCATGTCGTGGAATTGTCACGGCAGATGTCCTTAGTGTCAGGACTTAGTCGCGAGGCCAGCGCATCTATGTGGTAGCTAGAGAGGGGTTGGGCGGAATCGAGAGACGCAACACAAGACAAGGATTTACACAGCTTCGGGAACTGGGAAACATCATCCGGTAATAGCCCTACAAGCTGTTTGTGGCTAGGTCTTATTATGCTCATGAGAGAGTCGCTGGGAACCGGCTCTCGGTGTCTAGCCCTAGAGATTGTTTCTTGTTCCTTGTCCCTCTTTGGGGGGCCCTGCCCCTCCTTATATAAGTTAGAGGGGCGGGTTACATGCGGAGTCCTAGTAGGACTAGGACTAGTCTATCTTTTCTTACAAGTTGAATACAAGTCCGGGTCTTGCTCCCTCGTAAAGGAAATATTCGTCATCCCTTTCTCCTTAAGCCGGCCCACCAAAGTATAAGCCAGCCTGCTGGGCCTTGGGCCTTGTCGTCCGTCTGATCCGCCCGCCGGGTCTCCAGTGAGTCACAATGTCCAGGCGGGTTACCTGTGAATCGCCATGTTCGGGCGGATCACCACTGAGTCACCAAGCTCTAGCCAGGTCTCTGGTGAGTCGCCAAGTAATGTCGGGTCATACCACGGGGTATATCCCCGACACAAGCCCCCAGTTTAATTAGGATTTATCCATGTTGAACTGATCCTGCAAAATAACTCAAGAACAAATTTGACAGGTTGTGCTCTGGGTTAAATATTCTTGTAAGCCGGCACCTAATCATCCTTAAGTCCTTGACATTTTCTCATGGAATATCCGGGTCAATAGGCCAGCTTCATAATCCATTTGCTGACATTGGCTCTTTATAAAGAAATATTATATGAAATAATCCATTTGAGTAGGTTTCCAAAACTCTGACTTGACAAAAATATTGGTCTTGAAATATTCAACTGATATTCAGCCGGCTTAAAGATGTAGATCTTGCCGATTTATGATTGCCAAAATTGTCGGGTTATAAATAAATGATGCCGGGTCATGACTGTTGCAGACACCGGGTTAATCTGGTCTACTCCCAACTGAGAATTTGAAGATTTTTTCTCCCTTATATGCATATCACCTGTAGCCCCCATGTGCCGAGTTGTCATGCTTACAGCAACCTGGGACTTGTAATTGCCTTATGCTCATGAAAACTTCAACCAGTGTAGCCCCCAAGGGCCGGGTCATTATGCAATAATGAGTAGGGACTTTGTAGATATAACCATGTAAACTTGAACAGCAACGTGTAGCCCCCAAGGGCCGGCTTAGTAAGATAATACTGAGCTGGGACTTTGATAATAACATCATATAATATAATCTCCACCATGGGGCTTGAACCCACGTCCACAAGGTTAAGAGCTTTGTACTCTACCAACTGAATAGTGGATCGTTCAATATAATGGATTAATGCTTGTGTACCTTGAATTGTTGACAGGAGCAATTGGTAGCCCCCAAGGGCCGGCTCATTATAATGTGATGAGTCGGGTCTTCAATAAGATGAGAAAAAATGACTTTGTATTAGCCCCCAAGTGCCATGGTGCCTGCTGGCAGTGACATGGGACTTGCATATTTGATGTGATCTCAATTTAAATAATGTAGCCCCCAATTGCCGAGTCGTAAGCCTGCAGCGGCTCGGGACTATTCTTTCCATTGTAGAATAAATCATATCCATTGATAAAATAATAGCCATTGCGCCAAAGCGACTTTGAATACCTCATCTGTTGATAAGTCAATCCGGAGTTTAAATACCCGGCGGCTCTTGGCCGATGGCGATTTAATACGCCTCCATTGTAAGCCGGAATTTGTACAACCCGACGGCTTATAGCCTTTGAGGAAATCAAGAATTGATAACCCTTTTGAGACACCAATTTCAATATTTGATGATGGGCTTGAATTTAATCATTTATGTAAGTCATAGCTCTATAAATCCTGTAGAGTTTAAACAACATATGCCCTGGCGACTTAACGTCAAAAACCAGGGCGGGTAACCACCCAAATGTAGTCTTATCCTGCACATAATTAGATCACAAGATCCCTTGGCGGTTTACCGCAGGGCGGGTCATAATATCTCACATATAACCATTGATGTGTAACAAGGAGTCACAGATAAGCCTGTTATGAATCATAACTTTGAAACATAACTATAATAATAATATTATACCTGTGATATTGAATTTCCACTGCCGGTTTATGTGACCTGTGCAGTAAGGGTGATAACCCAATCTTTAGAAATCAAGACATCCAAATAGATGATGATTGTCATAAGCTGGCGATTTATCATCGAAAATCAAGCCGGGTTAAATAGCAACCACTCATATACACTTTAGATATGAAAAAGAGCTTCAAATAAAATCCAAAAATTGTTTGCAAAAAGAGACTTCAAAAATTTTGAGGCTTCTGATTCGAATACGATCAGAAAATCGTCCCAAAGCGGTTAAGCTAAGATTCGAATACGATCATATAGCCCCTAGTGGCTTTGGCGTTACCGATCAAGAGGGTACCGACAGCTATGTTCTCTTTGGTTCGAATACGACCTATGTTTGAACAGGAAGCCCCCAAATGACCTTGAGAGTTGTTTAACGATGCTGATTCGAATACGATCCACGTCGGTTCCCAAAAGGGGTTGAGCTATGATTCGAATACGATCAAGAAGCCCCCTAGTGAGCTCGGCAGTGTGCCGATCAAGAGGGTACCGACAGCTATGTTCTCTTTGGTTCGAATATGACCTATGTTTGAACAGGAAGCCCCCTAGTGATCATGAGAATATTTAACGACTCTGATTCGAATACGATCAGGGTCACATCAAAAGGGCTAAGCTAAATTCTAATACGATCAGCTGCCAATGGTCATTAAAGCAGGGTACCTATGTTTGGGTTGTGCTTTGTAACAGACTCTTTTTGGTCCCTTTAATTTTTCCTGAGAACTCGAACTTTGCGAGAGATAAATTCTTTTTGAACCAGAAAAACCAGATATTGAGAGTTTCAAAGCTTTGTAATAGACAAATTTACCTTGAACCGGATTTTGAACCGGATTTGAGAGCTTGAAAACTTTGTGGCAGATAAATTTACCTTGAACCGGATTTTAAACCGGATATTAAGAGCTTTAGTGCTTTGTGGGAGATGTCAAGTCTCTTGAGCCGGATCTAAACCGGAATCCTTCTTTTTAAGCCGGAAATTTTCTGACGGCCTTTAAACTTTTCACCAATATAGCGGTAGCCTCCGGGACCGAATCATTTTTCCCTCCAATGACCCGGAGTTCTTGAATGCATTGAAACTGACCAATGCTGCCGAGTCATATCATTGCCCCCGAGTCTCAAGACGACTCGACGAGTTGGCTTTGAGATTCTCCATATTGACCATAGCATAAGGTGTATATCATTGGTGTTGATAGCGCGATGTGAATCCACAGAAGGTTGAGGTGACTGCGGCGGGTTATAAATGATCCTGTATGAGCCGTGTCAGCAACTCGGCCAATGGTTCCTTCCAACTGGATGTTTTGAAGTTAACCAAACTGTAGTGGCGGCGACTTGTGCGCCTGCCCATTGAACCGTCTAGTGCAGACGGCGGCTGATAATACATGATAATTCGCCTCCAATTTGTTGGAAGAAAACCGGGCTTCCCAAGCAGTGACTCGCTCATATTCAATAAACAGCTCATGCATATAGGTGCGCCCCAGTGTGTTTATATAGACCAACCCGCGAGAGACGGATGGTAGAGACGACCATTGCATCAGAGGCGGTACAGACAGATGAGTTGGTCACGTAGTTGTAAACCGGTGTGGTCGGGCGAGTCAATCGCCGGCGTGGTAAGCCACGCGGATGGGCGAGTCAACCACGTCGTGTTGATGTAGTGAACAATTGTCCTGATATGTCAGGCCAGAAATCATCCACCGTGGAGTTGATGATCATCACGGTGAAGCTGAAATCAATCACGGCCAAGTCGGCCGCGGGAGCAGACAGATGAGCTAGCCGCGGCGTTGTAAGCTGGTGCGGACGAGCAAGTTGTCCTCCGCGTTGTAACTCGGCGTGGACGCGTGAACCGGCCGCGAGAGCGGATGGGCGAGTCATCCGTGGCGTGTAGCAGGGGCGGCGATGTGCACATGTTTCCGTTGAGCAGCATGACATGGACGAGTGCTAGTGCAAAAAATAATATTGACGCACGTCCTTTTGCAACATCTTTGTAAGGAATAATGGTCCTGCGAAAAAATATCACGAACCAGTAATCGTTCTTTGACGAAAACAATATGTGTTAATAAAATATAGTTAGAGGGATATCACATGATTTGTCCAGACAATAGATGATTCGTAGGCGATTAGCACTGCGTAAAATAGGCACGTCGTCGGACTTGTCCAGGTTATAATGCTCCAACCGGTCTGTTGGCTGCTAAGACGGCGAACGCAAAATGGCAGCATCTGTTGTAGGGATGGCGTCTGTAGTAACATGTAGTAGAGACAGAAGCAAACTCCAGCAGGACCGGCTCACAGTGGAAAAAGCCACCGGGCGGCCGCGGCAGCTCAACGGTAGCAGAGGCCGGGTTCAAGTGGCTCGGAAGCGGCTCTAAGGCGGCAGGGCCGGCCTGCGGCAGCACCCCGGCGAGGCGTGGCGAGGCCGGCTTGTCAAGGTCAGCGCTGTAGAAGCGGCGACGAAAACAGGTTGGTGACGGTAATCCAGATAGGAGACAAGGCGCGACAGCCACTCGGACAGGAGACGAGGTATGATGATGACTAGGACGGAAAAGCAGAGTCCAGCTTGACCCGGAGCGACCACAGAGGCCCTTTGTAAGCCGGTGCGGACGATCGCGGCGACTTGGAGGCGGAAGCGAACCTGAGGCAGCGCAGAGGCAGTGCCTTGAGGCACGTGAACGGAGGGGAGTGGTGAAAAGTAGTAGCGGCGGAGGCGAGTCCGTACCCGCGTCTTCATCTTCCTCCGTGCTGTTGCTTTTTATTTTATTTTTCGTTGTTGACTGATGATCCTGGGACTGACGTACGACCAGCGCTTGTAGCAGTTGTCGGAGTAATGCTCAAGTAGAGTGCCTTCATCACATGCTATTGGAGTACTTTTTGGAAGTACCTTTGGATTTGATTTACGTACGTACTAGCACCTGAGCCGATGCACATCATTAGCACTTGAGGCGGTGCGCTAGTTCACACAGGAAAATTATTGGTTGCTGCCTAGGGGCTTGATCTGCCAGCTACGGTTTGATGGGAGTAGAGGAGCAGGAGCACATCCGGTGTGTTCGTGACACTGTGTATTTACGCCAGGGTGGCCGATCAACAGATCACGGATTACTTCTTGTCGAAACTCCAGACGGTCTCGGCGGGCGCGACGTAGAACGACACAACAACAGAGACTGATTTTGTTTCGGATTTGATGGTCCGCCGAGTCACATCCGGCGGCGCTCGCGATGTAGCCCTAATATGTCATGATCGCAATCTTGTATATGTTTTTCCCGACTGGTTTTCACCTTGCGCAGACGAATCCAAGTAACGGCCATAGAGGAGCATAGATCAACCCTCGTTTGCTGTGCGCGCTGTCGTTGAAACTTTTTTCCGATCTGGACCAAGGAACTTGAAGTTGATAGAGATATTTTTGTGCCGACTCTTCTTCAGCCGGCCAGTTGCGAGCTTCTCAATCCCTGCGGAAGATCCCTCCAAGAACTCAACACCACCGTGCGTAGGCCCCACGGTGGGCGCCAACTGTCATGGAATTGCCATGGCAGATGTCCTTAGTGTCAGGACTTAGTCGCGAGGCCAGCGCATCTATGTGGTAGCTTGAGAGGGGCTGGGTGGAATCGAGAGACGCAACACACGACAAGGATTTAGACAGCTTTGGGCCCCGGGAAACATCATCCGGTAATAGCCCTACATGCTGTTTGTGGCTAGGTCTCATTATGCTCAGGAGAGAGTCGCTGGGAACCGGCTCTCGGTGTCTAGCCCTAGAGATTGTTTCTTGTTCCTTGTCCCTCTTTGGGGTGCCCTGCCCCTCCTTATATAAGTTAGAGGGGCGGGTTACATGCGGAGTCCTAGTAGGACTAGGACTAGTCTATCTTTTCTTACAAGTTGAATACAAGTCCGGGTCTTGCTCCCTCGTAATGGAAATATTCGTCATCCCTTTCTCCTTAAGCCGACCCACCAGAGTATAAGCCAGCCTGCTGGGCCTTGGGCCTTGTCGTCCGTCTGATCCGCCCGCCGGGTCTCTAGTGAGTCACAATGTCCAGGCGGGTTACCTGTGAATCGCCATGTTCGGGCGGATCACCAGTGAGTCACCAAGCTCTAGCCAGGTCTCTGGTGAGTCGCCAAGTAATGTCGGTTCATACCGCGGGGTATATCCCCGACAACCCACATCTTTATAAAGAAGGAGTAGATGGTGTCATTAGACGTTGTGTACCTGAGAATGAACAGTAACAGATCCTACGCAAGTGTCACTCCGAAGCTTATGGAGGACACCACGCTGGAGATAGAACTACACATAAGGTATTTCAATCCGGTTTTTATTGGCCTACTCTCTTCAAGGATGCCCGTAAGTTTGTCTTATCTTGTGATGAATGTCAAGGAATTGGTAATATTAGTAGACGTTAGGAAATGCCTATGAATTATTCACTTGTTATTGAACCATTTGATGTTTGGGGCTTTGACTATATGGGACCGTTCCCTGCCTCTAATGGATATACACATATTTTAGTTGTTGTTGATTACGTTACTAAGTGGGTAGAAGCTATTCCAACTAGTAGTGTTGATCATAACTCTTCTATTAAGATGCTTAAAGAAGTTATTTTTCCGAGGTTTGGAGTCCCTAGATATTTAATGACTGATGATGGTTCACACTTTGTTCATGGTGCTTTTCGTAAAATGCTTGCTATGTATGACGTTAATCATAGAATTGCATCTCCATACCACCCACAGTCTAGTGGTCAAGTAGAATTGAGTAATAGAGAGCTCAAATTAATTTTGCAAAAGACTGTTAATAGATCTAGAAAGAATTGGTCCAAGAAACTTGATGATGCATGATGGGCCTATAGAACTGCATATAAAAATCCTATGGGTATGTCTCCGTATAAAATGGTTTATGGAAAAGCATGTCATTTACCTCTCGAACTAGAACATAAGGCATATTGGGCTATTAAAGAGGTCAACTATGATTTCAAACTTGCCGGTGAGAAGAGGTTATTTGACATTAGCTCACTTGATGAATGGAGAACCCAAGCCTGTGAAAATGCCAAGCTGTTTAAAGAGAAAGTTAAAAGATGGCATGGCAAAAGGATACAAAAGCGTGAGTTTAATGTAGGTGATTATGTATTTTTATACAACTCACGTTTAAGATTTTTTGCAGGAAAACTTCTCTCTAAATGGGAAGGCCCTTACATTATCGAGGAGGTCTATCGTTCCGGTGCCATAAAAATCAACAACTTCGAGGGCACAAATCCGAAGGTGGTGAACGGTCAAAGAATCAAACATTATATCTCAGGTAATCCTATAAATGTTGAAACTAATGTTATTGAAACCGTAACCCCGGAGGAATACATAAGGGACACTTTCCAGAATGTTTCAGACTCCGAAGAGGAATAGGTATGTGGTACGGTAAGTAAACCGACTCCAAAAAAGTTCTAATGGCAATTTTTCTCCGTTTTGGAATATTTAGAAAAATAGAAAAACAAGAAGCAGCCCGGGAAGGACACGAGGGCTCCACGAGGGTCGAGGGCGCGCCCCCCTGCCTCGTGGGCACCTCGTGCGCTCTCCGGACTCCGTTTTCTTGCACGATACGTATTTTGGTCGGTAAAAATTCATTATATAATCTCCTGAAGGTTTTGACTCCTGTATCACGCAAATATCTTCTGTTTTTGTTTCGAACTGTTTTTTTGACAGGACTAGATCATCATGACGTCTGCCAGCACCCCCAAGGACAAGTTCTTCAAGAAGGTCATCAACCCTTACCTCGCGGAGGTGCTGCAACACCCTCAAACCATTGAGATGCATGATGGGTTGCTGCACATCCGCGATGTTGAGGGGCCAAGGAGGACCAGAAGCATGGAGACAAGGCTCGAGGCAATAGAGCAACAAGTTTTCAAGTGCCAGGAGATGCTGGAGCATGGACTTGACTCCTATCACATAATGATCACGGAGTTCACCAACAACCACAAGCTGGATGCCAAGGACATTGGGGAGGCCATCTTCAAGCTCCACGAGAAAATCGAGCACCTCCAAGCCCAAATCTATGACCTGCAAAATCAAAACTTTGAGTATGAATATAGATTCAAGAGGATGAGTTTGGCTGCAGATTTAAGGATCTCGGAGACTCGATCATCCTTCTATGATGGTGAGCCTATGCCTTGGAAGATGGACGACAAGCCTACATCATCAACAACCCCTTCACCAGCAAAGGATATATAATCACATGGGTATGGGCACTCCCCTTGGCAACTGACAAGCTTGGGCGAGATGCCCCGGTATCGTATCACCATCACACTCCTATCTTTACCGTTTTTCTTAGTTCAATCCTTTTAGTAATATCTTGACCTAAGTAGAATAAAGTTTTGCTATGATTTAGTTTTGAGTTTTGCTTTATGATCCCTCTATGTAATCGAGTCCATGAGCTATATATAATAAAGATTAGCGTTGAGTCAGGGGCTTGATTATCTTGCTATGATCTTGAGTGAATAAAAGAAAAAGAAATAAAAAGAGATCATATTGATCTTATGGAGAGCAATGACTTCACATAGAAAGAGTATGATGATTAAAAGTTGTTGAGAGTGGACAAACATAACCTTTGTCATCGTTGCAATAAATAGGAAGTAATAAAGAAAGAGAGGTTTCACATATAAATATACTATCTTGGACATATTTTATGATTGTGAGCACTCATTAAAATAGGACATGCTAAAGAGTTGATGTTTGACAAGGAAGACAACGTAATGGGTTATGTTTTCTTATATCTGAGATAAAGTATATTGTCATGGATCATCCAACATGTTGAGCTTGCCTTTCTCCCTCATGCTAGCCAAATTCTTTGTACCAAGTAGAGATACTACTTGTGCTTCCAAATACCCTTAAACCCAGTTTTGTCATAAGAGTCCACCATATCTACCTATGGATTGAGTAAGATCCTTCAGGTAAGTTGTCATCTGTGCAAGCAATAAAAATTCTCTAAATATGTATGACTTATTGGTGTGGGAGAAAATAAGCTTTATACGATCTTGTGATGTGGAAGAAATAAAAGCGACGGACTGCATAATAAAGGTCCACATCACAAGTGGCAATATAAAGTGACGTTCTTTCGCATTAAGATTTTGTGCATCCAACCCTAACAGCGCATGACAACCTGCTTCCCTCTGCGAAGGGCATATCTTTAACTTTTATTTTCTACCTTATGCAAGAGTCATGGTGATCTTCACCTTTCCTTTTTACATTTTATCCTTTGGCAAGCATAGTATGTTGGAAAGATCCTGATATATATATCTAATTGGATGTAAGTTAGCATGAACTATTATTGTTGACATTACCCTTGAGGTAAAAGGTTGGGAGGCGAAACTATAAGCCCCTATCTTCCTCTGTGTCCGATTGAAACTCCGTAACCACAAGTATTGCGTGAGTGTTAGCAATTGTGAAAGACTAAATGATAGTTGAGTATGTGGGCTTGCTGAAAAGCTCTGACATAGACTCTTTCTGATGTTATGATAAATTGCAATTGCTTCAATGACTAAGATTATAGTTTGTTGGTTCTCAATGAAGTTTCTGATTCATACTTGACATTGTGAATAGATTATTACTTGAGCATAAGAAAACATATGGAAATATTCATATATGTTGCTGTTATAAGAATGATCATGATGCCCTCATGTCCGTATTTTATTTTATCGACACCTCTATCTCTAAACATGTGGACATATTTATTGTTATCGGCTTCCACTTGAGGTCAAGCGAGGTTTAAGCTTGGGGGAGTTTATACGTCCATTCTGCATCAAGCTTTTATATCGATATTTATTGCATTATGGGCTGTTATTACACATTATGTCACAGTACTTATGCCTATTCTCTCTTATTTTACAAGGTTTACATAAAGAGGGAGAATGCCAGCAGCAGGAATTCTGGGCTAGAAAAGGAGCAAATATTAGAGACCTATTCTCCACAACTCCAAAAGTCCTGAAACTCCACGGAAGTTATTTCTGGAAATAATAAAAAATATTGAGCGAAGAAAATACCAGAGGGGGCCCACACCCTGGCCACGAGGGTGGGGGCGCGCCCTACCCCCCTGGGCGCGCCCCCTGCCTCGTGGGCCCCCTGGTGGCCCTCCGGTGCCCATCTTCTGCTATATGAAGTCTTTCGTCCGAGAAAACATCATAAGCAACCTTTCGGGACGAGACTCCGCTGCCACGAGGCGGAACCTTGGGGGAACCAATCTAGGGCTCCGGCAGAGCTGTTTTGCTGGGGACACTTCCCTCCGGGAGGGGGAAATCATCGCCATCGTCATCACCAACGATCCTCTCATCATGAGGGGGTCAATATCCATCAACATCTTCACCAGCACCACCTCATCTCAAACCCTAGTTCATCTCTTGTATCCAATTCTTGTCTCTAAGTCTGAGATTGGTACCTGTAGATTGCTAGTAGTGTTGATTACTCCTTGTAGTTGATGCTAGTTGGTTTATTTCGTGGAAGATCATATGTTCAGATCCTATATGCATATTAATACTCCTCTGATTATGAACATGAATATGCTTTGTGAGTAGTTACGTTTTTTCCTGAGGACATGGGAGAAGTTTGCTATTAGTAGTCATGTGAATTTGGTATTCGTTCGATATTTTGATGAGATGTATGTTGTCTTTCCTCTAGTGGTGTTATGTGAACGTCGACTACATGACACTTCACCATTACTTGGGCCTAGAGGAAGGCACTGGGAAGTAAAATAGATGATGGGTTGCTTGAGTGACAGAAGCTTAAACCCTAGTTTATGTGTTGCTTCGTAAGGGGCTGATTTGGATCCATATGTTTCATGCTATGGTTAGGTTTACCTTAATACTTCTTTTGTAGTTGCAGATGCTTGCAATAGGAGTTAATCATAAGTGGGATGCTTGTCCAAGTAAGGACAGCACCCAAGCACCGGTCCACCCACATATCAAATCATCAAAGTACCGAACGCGAATCATACGAACGTGATGAAAACTAGCTTGACGATAATTCCCATGTGTCCTCGGGAGTGCTTTTCTCCATATAAGAAATTGTCCTGGCTTGTCCTTTGCTACAAAAAGGATTGGGCCACCTTGCTGCACTTTATTTACTTTTGTTACTTGTTGCTCGTTACAAATTATCTTATCACAAAACTATCTGTTATCTATAATTTTAGTGCTTGTAGAGAAGACCTTGCTGAAAACCGCTTATCATTTCCTTCTGCTCCTTGTAGGGTTCGACACTCATACGTATCGAAAGGACTACGATAGATCTCCTATACTTGTGGGTCATCACCGGGCCAGCTGTTGGCCTCACCAGTGGTTCCTCCAGCAGCAGCGATGGCGCTTGGGAGTCCAGCGACTCTCCCGAGCCCTATGAGACTCCGGAGACGAGCGACAACAGCTACGTGCCCCCGAGCTCTCGCCGTGCCCCGAGCGCAGCTGCAACGTCTGTTCGCCACCGTCGTTGATTTGGATGTGGTTGGCGTCGGCCTCCCGTGGCCCACTGTTGATGATGGCATCGGTGGCGTCGATGCCTGTAGATAGGGGTCCTAGAAACCTTCTTCTTTTGTTCCCTGCGAGGAATCGAGACGAACCCCATGGGGGCGTGTAAAGGATCTGTAGTGCCTTTTGTTAATATTGCCCTTATTATGAAGGTTTACGACTGCATGTCTCGCTTCGGCTCCGTCCCCCCTTTCCAATCTCGCGGTAGCTTGGTGCACTACGCCGACAGGTCCCGGTCCCCAGGCAGGCTGCAGCCGTCACTAGTATGCTAGGTCGCGATGCCGTGGTCAAGGCCAGGACGTGAGCGACCCGAGGTCCAGTAAGAGCTCCTGAGGCACGATGATCAAGAGGTCCCCTTTAGCGTGCAAGCAGCTACCTGGACGTAGGAAAGGGAAGCGGGGTCGCCGTAGCAAGGCTGCAAGAGATGGGAATCCTATGCAACAACTCTTGGCCGACACGAGTGCGAAACTTATCTTAGCGGTCCAAAGTCGACTCCTAGTGCTGCGCCAGGCTCGTGCGTCAATGGCCATAGTGTTGCCGGGTTAGGCCCGCGCGAGCTTTCCCTTCTTTACCACACTCTTCTGTGTGCTCTACATCCTCGAGTCCCGGCCCTCGAGCGAGCTTAGCCGCCGCTGGTATGCCTGGTCGCGATGCCGTGGTCAAGTCCAGGGGGTGAGGGCTGGAGAGCCAGTAAGAGCTCCTAAGGCGCGATGCTCAGGTGCCCCCTTCAACGCGCTTGCAAATTACGTGGGAAAAGAAGAAGCCCGCGGTACCGCCCGCTGTCATCCTCGGGAGGTTCCTGGAAGTTAGTTGGAGGGAGGGCATAGCCCGTGATCATGCTGGTTACCCGGCTACCGATTGTTCCACAAGAAGACGAAGGCACCGAGGATCTGATGAGGTGACGTGTGCTGTCAGGACCCCGATCCTAAGTCACACCGATCTAGCAAGTAACACTTCATATCACTTTGCGGCCTCACGCACGGTATTCCCACGGGTGCCACCTTACCTGGCCTGGGACCGTTTACGCCTTTTGGGTCACGTATATGATAGTGTTGCTAGCATCCGTATGACAGAGAACCAGGGCCGACATGACTAGTCGTGAATGCAAAGTGGCACTAACTTACAGGGACAGGCATACATGACCTAGCAATGAACGTGTCGGTCATCAACGAGTGAATTCGGGCTGTAGCAACTAGGCTAGCAGGACTCCGGGAATCCGGGATGTAGCAGGCTAACAGGACTCTGAAAGACACCGCGTGACATTTCCCCGAAGGGACAGACACAGGATCGAAGAAGGACACATGCCGACCAGTCTAAGTGTTCCGGAGCAGTAGCAACTGGCCTAACAGGACTCCGGTACCATGGCTCAGTGGAAGCACCAGACTACATTTCCCCATAAGAGAGGCTACCAAGGATAGACAACTAGGTTGTCGGATCCCACACATACCAAGCATTTCAATCATACACACAATATGCTCGATATGTGTAAATACAACATGGCATCACAACAAAACACTACGGCTCAAAGTATTTATTCATTAGGCTCCGAGGAGCCAAGTATTACAATCATGGTCTCATGACCCAACATTCAAGTCATACAAGCAATGTGCACAAGCGGAAGCTTAACTTGTCTGAGTACAGACAACTACAAAAGAAAAAACTGAGAAGCCTGACTATCTACAAGACCCTACCGAGGGCACAAGATCGTAGCTGAGGTAACAAGCTAAACGTCGAAGTCCACGCGGAACTACCAGCAAGACTGAAGTCTCTCTGCAAAAACATAAATTAAGCAAACGTGAGTACAAATGTACCCAGCAAGACTTACATCAGAACTAACTACATATGCATCGGTGTCAGCAAAGGGGGGTGGTGGAGTTTAACTGCAGCAAGCCAGCTTTGACTCGGTGGCTATCCTAAACTACGAATGCAAGTAACTCTTTTGAGGTGGCGCACACGAGTCCACATATTCACCAATCAATACACCACTATGGATCCGCTTCCGTCTCCCTATGAGAACGCCATCCATAGCACTCACGCTTATCTTGCGCATTTTAGATTATCCACTTTCACTTGTCTATGAACTGTACAGGCAACCCAGAAGTCCTTTACCGTGGACGCGGCTATTCGAATAGATGATGTTAACCATGCAGGGGTGTACTGTAACGCCCCGAGTGTCACGACCGGTTTTTCAATAAAATAATTATTGAGAGACCAATCCCTTTTACGGACCAGTAAGGAAGAATTCCTTCTCACTGGTAGACAATATCTTGGTCACAGAAGAAAAATACCAGGAGTACTGAATATAATACAAGGTTGAGCGGAGACTGCTCAACAATTATTACATGCACGCCGATAAAACAAGACGGCGGATAGGGTGGCATACTACTAACTCACGATAATAACGGTGGTGGAAATATCACCGCGAAGCGAGTGATATGACTCCTGAAGACTACAGCTCTTCGAGCGTCGGAGTGAGGCTCGAGGAGGCTTATTGCGGGTGGCGGAAGCGTATATAAAACAAGTGACCAATATCCGGGATCGCGCAGGACTGACTGGGACTCCTCTAGGCGTCGGACGCGCTATCAAACTCTTCATCCAAGAGATCGCCTTCGTCAACATCTGGCCAAATCAACAAGCCAGGTTAGTACTATGAAAGTACTCGCAAGACAATTCGGACATAAGATATAACAAATGTAAACATGAAGCATATGAACAATTAACCAATGCGTTCAGACATAGAGATAATAAATACGGGGTGCCAAACGAGGGTCTGAATGACTCCTCGAGAGGAAACTTCAGAATAGTAATACTGGTGCCAAACGAGGGTCTGAATGACTCCTCGAGCGGAAACTGCAAGAATAGTAATGCTGGTGCCAAGCGAGGGTCTGAATGACTCCTCGAGCGGAAAATGCAGAATAATAATACTGGGCCAAACGAGGGTCTGAATGACTCCTCGAGAGGAAAAATGCAGAATAATAATGCCACAGTCGGGCATCGGGGAGACACCACATAAAGGGCTTATAACAGAAAATAAAGGCAGTGCGTGTCACAGTCGGACGTCTGAGCGACATCACATAAAGGGCTTATATTACAGCTCAATAATACAATAGTTCGGGAACATAAATTATCCCAAGCACGAGACAAATATAAAGTTAGTCCATCCACAGGAATAACAAATAAACTGGATTTACCACTTGAGCTTGTTCACCGGGGACAAGTCTTCCACGCGGATAGATATGGATACACTGATTATGCTACTTGATCATGGATACGATGATTTGGAAGGAATTGACTCTGCAGAGTTTGTACTTAACCACAGCCAACGGATTTCAGTAGTCACGGGGACTAGTTCCGTCTACGGTGTTTTGGAAGAAACACGTCTAACCAGTACACACCCAATTCAACCTTCCGAAGCCAGGGATCACCCTCGGCAACGTTCAAGAAAAACCTTGAGACGGGGAGGCTACAACCTCGCGTAGCATGGGATCAAACTTCTATACGCGCGCTCTAAGGGGGTGCCCCCCTCTCGGTCCCAACCGGAAACACCCATGCCCCCTGACCGGATGACTGGCTTTAATCCTGGGCCAAGGTACCATCATCCCGGCCTCTCTGTTTGCTGTGTACACGGAAAGAGGTTACCAACTTACTAAACCGCATCCTGGCAAATGAAACATGTGGTAGCACGGAAGGGGGAAAGAACGATAACGTGACTCCGTCCACGTTAGCGTCAGAAATAGTCGGATGACGCAAGGCTGGTATGCTACAACAGTACCACCTTGCTGCCCTTCATGTCACCACATGATTAGGCCATCTCTCATCAGAGATCATCGCAACTATGGAACATGCGGGGAAAAGAACGATAACGTGACTCCGTCCACGTTAACGTCGGAGAAAGTCGGATGACACAAGGCTGGTATGCTACAACAGTACCACCTTGCTGCCCTTCATGTCACCACATGATTAGGCCATCTCTCATCATAGATCATCGCAACTTTGGAACATGCGGGTAGTTGCCTTACAAGCAACGAGGTATCTACCGACACTCATATGCCACGCACAAAACTTTCAAGCAAACATGCAAAACACCTGTCATATCAAATGTTCAAAACATGCTTGCCTGGTTCGGCGAAGTCGGAGTCTAGCTCGGCGAAGTTCGCGGCTGCGTCACCTCTTCCGGAACCTACGGCAATCACGAAAACAGGCACTAACGTGAAAACCAATGGGTGCACAGAAAATTCTCCAAATATTTTCCAAATAAATCTCATAAAAAACTAGACAAAATTTGAAGATTGTCCGAAAAAGAATCACTCAAAAATCCCTTTTTATTAAAAAGTTATAAAGGTTTCTGTCCAGGGACTTATTTGTAATGAAACAGAAAAGTTCCAGGGTTTTAACTGAGAAAACAGAAAACGGTTCGATTGGAAATGCGCAAGCTCAAGAGGGAAAGCGTATTTGCCCGAAGGCGCCAACAGAAAACGGTTCGAGGGGGAATATAACAGAGGCTGACATGCGGGGTCCACATGTCAGGTTTGAAAATCTCGTCGGCGCCCGAAGACTGCGGTGGACGCCGGCGTCGAACCAGGGCAAGTTAGGAGGATCGGAGGGTACCAAGAGCTTCAGCTTGTTCTTCCGCGTCGGTGGGTGGTGGACTCGACCAACGGGGAGAACCACGTCGACGGCGACACTTTCTCCGGTGGACGGCGGTTCGGGTGATGGTGGGGAACTCCGGTGGAGGGCTGCAAACTTCGAATTTAAGCGCGGGTCAGAAAGAGGGATGCATAGTGAAGCTACTGGCAAGAGGAGGGAGGCGGAGGTGCACACACGGGGGCGAATCGAGCTGGATCCCGTGGCGGGTCGCGGCGGCCGGAGTCGAGGAAGGAGACCTCCTCGGGGCTCTTCTAGTGGCTAGGCGTGCTCTAGGTAGAGTGCAGGGATGGTGGGTGCTCGAGTTGAAGCTCGGGGCCTCTATTTATAGGCGGATCGACGGGGTGGCCGTGAACGGAGAATCTCCGGCGAGCGATTACGGCGATGCAGTGGATTGGCAGGAGGTTTGAGTAGCCAGGCAGCATCAGTGGAGGTTACTGGTGTCATTCCACAGCTAAACGGAGTTGGTCTTGGCGTAATGGCGTCGGTCCACGGTGAGATGACCGCACGGGCTCGACGGCGGCACAGAGCGCGCTCCGCGCCCTGCGGTTCACGACGAGGGTGGCAGCGCGTTCGCGGGAGTGGAAGGCCACGCGGCGAGCTCCGGTGGTTTGGGCGGCGCTGGGTGGCGTCGTCGGCCCCGTACCTCCCGCTGGCGGCCGCAAAGCCGCTGCTGGCGTCGGTCACGGGGCGGCGCACCTTCTGCTGCTCGTCGCCGACGTCCGCAAGGTGCCAGGCGTTCGTGCGGTGCAGGAACAAGAGGGAGGGGAGGAGGAGTAAGGCGACACAGTGGCACTGGCGAGATCGACGTCGGGTTTTGAAGACAACGACAGTGCACTGCAGTGTTCTCTGAACTTAACTGAAATTTGACATTGACAATGCACTGCAGGTGTTCGACAGAAGGATTTGGCAATGAGATAAATTTTTCTGGGCCGTAACTTGGTGAGATGACCACTCAATGCACCCAGAGGCTGCCTGATTTTACTTGGAATTTTTGGAGGAAGTTTTGAATGAATTTCACCAAATTTGACAAATCTGGTTCAAACTTGCAGCAAGTGTAGTTTGAAAAATTTGAACTGAAGGCCAGTGGATCTTCATGGATCTTGGTTGAGGGTTCAAAGGACTAGGAAGGGGAGTTGGTTTGGGGGCAAACATCAAGACAGAAAATGGAGTTCCTTTGTAAATCTCCAAGTGCCAGAAGAGAAGACAGAAATTTGTTTGAATAAGATTTAAATGGAAAATATACATAGGGGAGGTTCAACTTGCTGGATTAGATGTCAAACATGATCCAAAGGTGAGGGAAGGGTTAGGAGAGAGTATTTGCACTAAGGCCATGGCAAGAGAGAAAAGTTGAAAGTGGTAAAGGATTATTCCAAAAGCCATAGTGCAAATTTCAAAGAGATTTTCAAAAGGCATTTCCCAAGTGAAAAGTATTTTGTCTTGAGTCCAAATAAAAAGCAAGAACCTCCAAGACCAAAAACAAGTCTTGGGTGAATCCAAATAAAACTCTTGCCATAAAGAAATATTTTGAAAGGGGGAGTTCTTTTGAAGAAAAAAAGAAAAAAATAATTTAAATCACCTCCCTCAAGTCAAATAAAATCTTTTGAAAATTCCAAATAAAAACTTGGGTGTCACAACACCTAACCCCTTAGGAAAAATCTCGTCCTCGAGATTTCTGCTGATCCTCAAATAGATATGGATACTCTGCCTGGAGAAAATCTTCCCTTTCCCATGTGGCTTCATCCTCGGTGTGGTTGCTCCACTGAACCCTGAAAAATTTTGTCGTTTTCTGACGGGTCCTCCTTTCAGACTCTTCCAATATCTTTACTGGTCTTTCTCTGTAGGTGAGATCTGGTTGCATATCAATGTCCTCATGAGGTACATGCTTCTCCGGGTTACTCACACATTTCCTCAACTATGAGACGTGGAATACGTCATGGACGTCTGATAGGTCCTTGGGCAAGTCTAGTTGGTAGGCTACCGTGCCTCTTCGTGCCTTTACACAAAATGGTCCAATAAATCTTGGGGCTAGCTTCCCCTTAATTTTGAACCGTTGCAGACCCCTCATAGGAGATACTCGGAGGTATACGGAATCACCGGGTTCAAAGCTGACCTCACGATGCTTCTGATCATAGTAGCTCTTTTGTCGGCTCTCTGCTGTCTTGAGTCTGTCCCTGATCTGCTTAACTTTCTCCTCGGCCTCTTTAAGCATGTCTGGGCCGAAGATACGGCTGTCACCTGTTTCTGACCAATTTAGTGGGGTACGACACCTCCGTCCATACAATGCTTCAAAGGGTGCCATTTGCAAGCTGGATTGGTAACTGTTGTTGTAAGCAAATTCGGCATACGGCAAACTCTCTTCCCAACTGGATCCATAGGTGAGCACACAGGCTCCTAGCATATCCTCTAGGATTTGGTTTACACATTCTGTTTGTCCATCAGTCTGAGGGTGGTATGCTGTACTGAAAGCTAGTTGCGTGCCCAGAGCTTGTTGTAGGTGATCCCAAAATTTGGAGACGAATTGTGTGCCTCGGTCTGATATTATAGTCTTTGGGACCCCATGCAAGCAAACTATACGGGAGAGATAAAGTTTTGCTAGTCTTTGTGTGGAGTAGGTAGTCTTCACGGGAATGAAATGAGCAACCTTGGTTAGTCGGTCTGTGATGACCCATATGGCGTCATTCCCACGTTGTGATCGGGGTAGTCCGACGATGAAATCCATTCTTTTTTCATCCCATTTCCACTCCGGTATCCTGTTAGGCTGGAGTAGCCCTGCTGGCTTTTGGTGCTCGGCCTTGATGCGCTGACATGAATCGCAACATGCAATGAATGTGGCTATATCTCTTTTCATACCGTGCCACCAAAATCTTTCCTGAATGTCCTTGTACATTTTGGTTCCTCCAGGATGGATCGAGTATGGAGCGGTGTGGCTTTTCGTCAAGATCTGTTGCTTGAGTTCCTCAATGTTAGGTACGCAAAGTCTGTCTCCGTACCATAATGTTCCTTCACTGTCTGTGACAAACTATGAAGCCTTACCAAGGTTCATTTTCTTCTTTATGCCTTCGATGCTGGGATGTCCCTGTTGAGCCTTCTTAATTTGTTCCACCAGGGTGGGTTGTATCTCCAGGTTTGATACGGTGCTCTCGGAGACTAACATCGTGTTGAGCCTAGTGAACTCTTGCTGAAACTCAGGCCTCAAGTTTTGCGGACCGTCATTGTCCGGGCTGGGGTTTCGACTAAGGGCATCGGCCACTACATTTGCTTTCCCTGGATGGTAGTGAATGCCGACGTCATAGTCCTTGACCAGTTCCAACCAGCGTCGTTGGCGTAAATTCAGCTCTGGCTGTGTGAAAATATATTTGAGGCTCTTATGGTCCGTATATATTTCACAGCGATTTCCCAACAGAAAGTGCCTCCACTCCTTGAGTGCATGAATAACTGCTGCTAGTTCCAAGTCATGTGTTGGGTAATTTTCCTCATGTTTTCGCAGCTGCCTGGAGGCATATCCGACAACTTTGCCATCCTGCATCAGCACACACCCGAGACCTTTCCGGGATGCGTCACAATACACTTCAAGACTCTTGTGTATGTCTGGCACAGTTAAGACCGGTGCGGTTGTCAGCTTCTTCTTAAGTTCTTGGAAGCTCTGCTCGCATGCTTCCGTCCATACAAATTTCTTGTCCTTCTTGAGCAACTGTGTTATAGGTTTTGCCACAGTGGAGAATCCTTCAATAAATCTTCTGTAATACCCGGCCATTCCCAGGAAACTCCGCACATCAGTAACGTTGGCGGGTGGCTTCCAGTCCAGTATGGCCTTGACCTTTTCTGGGTCTACGGCCACGCCTTCTTGGTTCAATATATGGCCTAAGCAACCAACTTGTCTTAGCCAAAATTCGCACTTGCTAAATTTGGCGTACAACTGATGTTTCCTTAATTCTCCCAAAACAATTCTGAGGTGCTCAGCATGCTCTTCTGGTGTTCTTGAGTAAACCAGAACATCGTCAATGAATACCACCACAAATTTGTCCATGAATTTCATGAACACTTTGTTCATGAGGTGGACGAAATATGCGGGGGCGTTCGTTAGTCCAAAGGGCATCACTGTAAACTCGTATAACCCATATCTGGAAGTAAAAGCTGTCTTGGGGATATCTTCTGTCCGTACCTTCACTTGATGGTATCCCGATCTCAAATCAATCTTTGAAAATACCTTGGCTCGTGCGAGCTGGTCAAACAAATCATTTATCCGTGGCATCGGATATTTGTTTTTGATGGTGACCATATTGAGGGCTTGATAGTCTATACACAGTCTCAATGTCCCATCCTTCTTCTTGGCGAACAACACAGGCGAACCCCATGGTGAGGAGCTGGCTCGAATAAATCCTTTGTCCAATAATTCCTTTATCTGCTTCTTCAACTCCACCAATTCTGAGGGCTCCATTCTATATGGCTTCTTATAGATGGGAGCGGTGCCAGGTGCTAGTTCGATGCTGAATTCTATTTCCTGGTCTGGTGGCATGCCTGGTAGTTCTTCAGGGAACACATCAGGAAACTCGCATACCACTGGAACTTTTCTCAGTTCTGCAATGTCCATTTTGTTTAGTTTTGGTCGCTGTGATCGGGGCCTTTCTTGAGCGGAAACTCTTATTGTCTTGCTGTGATGGTGAGTGAGAATCACTGTCCTATTGAAACAGTCGATGAATCCTTTGTTGGTGGTCAACCAGTCCATCCCTAAAATGACATCCAGGCCTTTACTCTCCAACACGATGAGATTCGCGTGGAATTGTAGTCCTTCGAACTCAATGATCACTCCTCGGCAGTAACCCTGAGCGATTTGCTTATTTCCGGGGGACTTGATGATCATAGATTTTTCCAAGGGAAGTATCAGAAAACCATGTTGCAAAACAAAACTCTTCGAAACGAACGAATGGGAAGCTCCAGAATCAAACAAAACCGTGGCAGGTACTGTGTTGACAGGGAACGTACCGAGCATGATGTCTGGGGCATTCTGCGCTTCTTCCCTGGTTACATGGTTCAGGTGACCCTTCCTGTGGTTATTGTTGGGGTTGAAATTGTTGCGCTTGGGGGCTGGATTGTTTCCACCATTGTTTGGCTTGGGTGCCGAGTCCCTTGGCTTTGGGCACTGCTTAGCATAATGCCCTTCTTGACCACAAGCATAGCAGGTGACCCCTGGACGGTATGTGTACTCCTTGTCCCTGGCATGAAACTGTCCGACGGGCTTTGGATTAGTAGTCGTGGATCTCCTTGCGTCTGTCCTTGGGATCTTAGTCTTGCCTCGGTTGTTGCGAGCAAGAGTCGTCTTGTTCCTCTTTCGCTTGCGGATATCTTCCAGACTACGGCGCTCATTTTCCAAGGTAATGGCCTTGTCCACCAGAGTTTTAAAATCCGGAAAGGTGTGCACAATCAATTGGCATCTTAGTGCTGGTGCCGGGCCGTCCAGGAATTTTTCCATCTTCTTGCTTTCTGTCATGTGCTCGTCGTAGGCATAACGAGACAGCTGGGTAAACTGACCGTTGTATTCTGTCACTGACATGCCTCTCTGCTTCAGGTCATCGAACTCTCTCTTCTTGATCTTTAGGATGCTCCTGGGGATGTGTGCCCCACGGAAGCCTTCCTTGAACTCTTCCCAGGTGATGTTGTGTTCACTGGGATGCATGTGTAGGAAGTTTTCCCACCATGCTGCGGCTGCTCCAGTAAGGTAGTGTGGTGCATAAAGCACCTTCTCATGATCTGAGCACAGAGCAATAATCAGTTTCCTTTCAATGTCACGAAGCCAATCATCGGCTTCCAGTGGCCTATCGGTGTGAGCAAAAGTTGAGGGGCGAGTCTTCTGTAACTCAGATAACTTGGAATGCGGTTGATAGGGCTCACGGTGATTTCCCATATTGATGACATGATTCATCATCTCTTGGTGCTGTTGCTGGCTTTGCTCGAAGAGACGGCATACTTGAGACAGGGCTGCTTCGCTGTCTTGTTGACTGGACTGACCCTGAGTGAAATTGTTGCTAGTCTGTGTCCCGTAAACCTCTTCTGGGTGATTGGGCATAGAGCGAGTCCACGGGCGAGACATTTTTCCAGTCTGGGGTAGCATTTTGCAAAACCCATGAGAAAAACTGTGTAGCACAAGGAAAATCTTGCAAAGGCAACAATTTAAAAGACTTCAAGGTTTTTCAAGAAAACATAAATGATTTTGCACGGAGAAGAACTGCTTAACATGAAACGTACACGCGAAAAGCAAACACATGATACAGCACTCAGGATGCGCGCACACATTCCTGACATGTTATTTAGACTAGCGTACTACTCCGGAAGGTAGCAAACACACCAATACAAACTAGCGTACAGATAAAACAACACATCATACAAGCAGGCATAACGCGCGGCTACTCGGCGCTCTCAGTTGGAGATGGTGAAGATTTCCTTTCCCTTGCCGATGGCAAGACTCAGCGGTCCAGGAGAATCAACCTCCGCCTCCTCTCTAGCTGGCTCCTGGCGCGTAACGCTGCGCTGCGGTGATGGTGCGGGAGCGACGGGTGGCAGGGCGGGTGCGGCAGGCGGTGCGGCTCTGACTGGAGTAGGAGCGATGACTCGGTCGAACTCCTCAGTGGTAGGCAGACGGCGAGCAGTGGCCAAAACGGCCGGTGCATACGAGGCTGAAGACGAGACGAATGTCAGAGGCGGTGCCGTGTTGAGAAGCTCCTTCCTGCTGGCAGGACCGCCCCGGACTAAGTCCATGCGGGCAGCCACGAGATCGTCCACGAGGTTGTCGAAAGACTCCTCCCGAGCCTTGAGATACTCCACAACCATCTCGATGGCTTCATCTCGTTCTCCCCGATGGCAAGCGAACGCATAGTGGCTGGTGTATGGCACATGGCATGGGAGGTAGCGGTAGCGACGAGTCTTCATCGTAGGAAGGATGTCCCGAAGGCGAGCTATCGCCTCACGGGCAGCCATCTTCATGGCATGCCTCTCCGTAGGCATGGCCCTTCCCACAAAACGGAAGTGGCGAGCTGCAGAACGTCCTCCCTTGAATTGCACCACGGCTTGGTGCATAGACACATCGTCACTGAGCTTGTGCTGATAGAGTGTGAACTCCGGGCGAGCTGCTGGCCCGATCGCGAGCTTGGTGATGGAGACGAGGAGCTTGACAAACCCCTCGGGCACGTTCGTGAACACTCGATTCTCACAGCTGCTGCCAGCCATCTACAAAAGTAGGCCAAAATTCTGAGTAGTCATGTCATAAATTTATGATTACCAACAGAAAATAGCTACAATTGCAAAATGCTGAAAAAGCACAAAAGACGCTAATAACCGATTAGCGATCGCACCTAGTGGCTTCCAACAGTCAGCCTGGCTCTGATACCAAGCTTGTCAAGACCGGTTTTTCAATAAAATAATTATTGAGAGACCAATCCCTTTTACGGACCAGTAAGGAAGAATTCCTTCTCACTGGTAGACAATATCTTGGTCACAGAAGAAAAATACCAGGAGTACTGAATATAATACAAGGTTGAGCGGAGACTGCTCAACAATTATTACATGCACGCCGATAAAACAAGACGGCGGATAGGGTGGCATACTACTAACTCACGATAATAACGGTGGTGGAAATATCACCGCGAAGCGAGTGATATGACTCCTGAAGACTACAACTGTTCGAGCGTCGGAGTGAGGCTCGAGGAGGCTTATTGCGGGTGGCGGAAGCGTATATAAAACAAGTGACCAATATCCGGGATCGCGCAGGACTGACTGGGACACCTCTAGGCGTCGGACGCACTATCAAACTCTTCATCCAAGAGATCGCCTTCGTCAACATCTGGCCAAATCAACAAGCCAGGTGAGTACTATGAAAGTACTCGCAAGACAATTCGGACATAAGAGATAACAAATGTAAACATGAAGCATATGAACAATTAACCACTGCGTTCAGACATAGAGATAATAAATACGGGGTGCCAAACGAGGGTCTGAATTACTCCTCGAGAGGAAACTTCAGAATAGTAATACTGGTGCCAAACGAGGGTCTGAATGACTCCTCGAGCGGAAACTGCAAGAATAGTAATGCTGGTGCCAAGCGAGGGTCTGAATGACTCCTCGAGCGGAAAATGCAGAATAATAATACTGGGCCAAACGAGGGTCTGAATGACTCCTCGAGAGGAAAAATGCAGAATAATAATGCCACAGTCGGGCGTCGGGGAGACACCACATAAAGGGCTTATAACAGAAAATAAAGGCAGTGCGTGCCACAGTCGGACGTCTGAGCAACATCACATAAAGGGCTTATATTACAGCTCAATAATACAATAGTCCGGGAACATAAATTATCCCAAGCACGAGACAAATATAAAGTTAGTCCATCCACAGGAATAACAAATAAACTGGATTTACCACTTGAGCTTGTTCACCGGGGACAAGTCTTCCACGCGGATAGATATGGATACACTGATTACACTACTTGATCATGGATACGATGATTTGGAAGGAATTGACTCTGCAGAGTTTGTACTTAAACCACAGCCAACGGATTTCAGTAGTCACGGGGACTAGTTCCGTCTACGGTGTTTTGGAAGAAACACGTCTAACCAGTACACACCCAATTCAACCTTCCGAAGCCAGGGATCACCCTCAGCAACGTTCAAGAAAAACCTTGAGACGGGGAGGCTACAACCTCGCGTAGCATGGGATCAAACTTCTATACGCGCGCTCTAAGGGGGTGCCCCCCCTCTCGGTCCCAACCGGAAACACCCATGCCCCCTGACCGGATGACTGGCTTTAATCCTGGGCCAAGGTGCCATCATCCCGGCCTCTCTGTTTGGTGTGTACACGGAAAGAGGTTACCAACTTACTAAACCGCATCCTGGCAAATGAAACATGTGGTAGCACGGAAGGGGGAAAGAACGATAACGTGACTCCGTCCACGTTAGCGTCAGAAATAGTCGGATGACGCAAGGCTGGTATGCTACAACAGTACCACCTTGCTGCCCTTCATGTCACCACATGATTAGGCCATCTCTCATCAGAGATCATCGCAACTATGGAACATGCGGGGAAAAGAACGATAACGTGACTCCGTCCACGTTAACGTCGGAGAAAGTCGGATGACGCAAGGCTGGTATGCTACAACAGTACCACCTTGCTGCCCTTCATGTCACCACATGATTAGGCCATCTCTCATCAGAGATCATCGCAACTTTGGAACATGCGGGTAGTTGCCTTATAAGCAACGAGGTATCTACCGACACTCATATGCCACGCACAAAACTTTCAAGCAAACATGCAAAACACCTGTCATATCAAATGTTCAAAACATGCTTGCCTGGTTCGGAGAAGTCGGAGTCTAGCTCGGCGAAGTTCGCGGCTCCGTCACCTCTTCCAGAACCTACGGCAATCACGAAAACGGGCACTAACGTGAAAACCAATGGGTGCACAGAAACTTCTCCAAATATTTTCCAAATAAATCTCATAAAAAATTAGACAAAATTTGAAGATTGTCAGAAAAAGAATCACTCAAAAATCCCTTTTTATTAAAAAGTTATAAAGGTTTCTGTCCAGCGACTTATCTGTAATGAAACAGAAAAGTTCCAGGGTTTTAACTGAGAAAACAGAAAACGGTTTGATTGGAAATGCGCAAGCTCAAGAGGGAAAGCGTATTTGCCCAAAGGCGCCAACAGAAAACGGTTCGAGGGGGAATATAACAGAGGCTGACATGCGGGGTCCACATGTCAGGTTTGAAAAGCTCGCCGGCGCCCGAAGACTGCGGTGGACGCCGGCGTCGAACCACGGCGGGTTAGGAGGATCGGAGGGTACCAAGAGCTTCAGCTTGTTCTTCCGCGTCGATGGGTGGTGGACTCGACCAACGGGGAGCACCACTTCGACGACGACACTTTCTCCGGCGGACGGCGGTTCGGGTGATGGTGGGGAACTCCGGTGGAGGGCTGCAAACTTTGAATTGAAGCGCGGGTCAGAAAGAGGGATGCATAGTGAAGCTACTGGCAAGAGGAGGGAGGCGGAGGTGCACACACGGGGGCGAATCGAGCTGGATCCCGTGGCGGGTCGCGGCGGCCGGAGTCGAGGAAGGAGACCTCCTCGGGGCTCTTCCAGTGGCTAGGCGTGCTCTAGGTAGAGTGCAGGGATGGTGGGTGCTCGAGTTGAAGCTCGGGGCCTCTATTTATAGGCGGATCGACGGGGTGGCCGTGAACGGAGAATCTCCGGCGAGCGATTACGGCGATGCAGTGGATTGGCAGGAGGTTTGAGTGGCCAGGCAGCATCAGTGGAGGTTACTGGTGTCATTCCACAGCTAAACGGAGTTGGTCTTGGCGTAATGGCGTCGGTCCATGGTGAGATGACCGCACGGGCTCGACGGCGGCAGAGAGCGCGCTCCGCGCCCTGCGGTCCACGACGAGGGTGGCAGCGCGTTCGGGGGAGTGGAAGGCCACGCGGCGAGCTCCGGTGGTTTGGGCGGCGCTGGGTGGCGTCGTCGGCGCCGTGCCTCCCGCTGGCGGCCCCAAAGCCACTGCTGGCGTCGGTCACGGGGCGGCGCACCTTCTGCTGCTCGTCGCCGACGTCCGCAAGGTGCCAGGCGTTCGTGCGGTGCAAGAACAAGAGGGAGGGGACGAGGAGTAAGGCGACACAGTGGCACTAGCGAGATCGACGTCGGGTTCTGAAGAAAACGACAGTGCACTGCAGTGTTCTCTGAACTTAACTGAAATTTGACATTGACAATGCACTGCAGGTGTTCGACAGAAGGATTTGGCTATGAGATAAATTTTTCTGGGGCTGTAACTTGGTGAGATGACCACTCAATGCACCCAGAGGCTGCCTGATTTTACTTGGAATTTTTGGAGAAAGTTTTGAATGAATTTCACCAAATTTGACAAATCTGGTTCAAACTTGCAGCAAGTGTAGTTTGAAAAATTTGAACTGAAGGACAGTGGATCTTCATGGATCTTGGTTGAGGGTTCAAAGGACTAGGAAGGGTAGTTGGTTTGGGGGCAAACATCAAGACAGAAAATGGAGTTCCTTTGTAAATCTCCAAGTGCCAGAAGAGAAGACAGAAATTTGTTTGAATAAGATTTAAATGGAAAATATACATGGGGGAGGTTCAACTTGCTGGATTAGATGTCAAACATGATGCAAAGGTGAGGGAAGGGTTAGGAGAGAGTATTTGCACTAAGGCCATGGCAAGAGAGAAAAGTTGAAAGTGGTAAAGGATTATTCCAAAAGCCATAGTGCAAATTTCAAAGAGATTTTCAAAAGGCATTTCCCAAGTGAAAAGTATTTTGTCTTGAGTCCAAATAAAAAGAAAGAACCTCCAAGACCAAAAACAAGTCTTGGGTGAATCCAAATAAAACTCTTGCCATAAAGAAATATTTTGAAAGGGGGAGTTCTTTTGAAGGAAAAAAAGAAAAAAAATTTAAATCACCTCCCTCAAGTCAAATAAAATCTTTTGAAAAATCCAAATAAAAACTTGGGTGTCACACCAAGACCGTCGCTTCAGAAGACTTCCTTTTTTTTCTTGATCACCGCGTGTTTCTTTTGTGCTTGCTCTTTCATTTTTTTTGCATTGCATCATGTCATCATGCCATCATGTCATTTAATTTTTAAAACTCTACTAAGTAAATTGCATGGATCTTCGATCCATTTAAATCGAGGGAAATTCACATGGTGATTTCTCTTTATAACATATCCTCCTAATATTTATGGAGCTATTATATATATTCCATTAATTGGAGTTCACCTTAACACACGTGCAAAATTAATCCTATGCCTTTTCTGCTTTGAGTCGATCTCTCTAACCTTGCCAATATTTCTTTTCCCATTTATCGAGGTTCTTCCTAATTTCCCAACATTTTTGGACTCCTCAATACCTTGAACTCTTTCAAACCATTTGAATTAAATTCAAATGAGTTTGAATTTAAATCGTCCAATCAGGCCACTTCTATTTTTCCGGGATCAAGCGCATTTTTGTGAGTCCGGGAAAATAATCCCCATCCCCAAACTCTTTCTCTAACCTTTTCTTTTCTTCCCTTTCCTTTCTTTTTCTCTGTTTTAAGAGAAGATAGGAGAGAGGACCCAGCCCAGCCGGCCTCTTGGGCCTGACCAACCAGACCGGCCCGTTCCACAAGCCCAGCCGCGCCCTATCTAATCCTAACCCTAGCCCGACCTCCTCCTCACTCCCATCGATCTCCATCTCTCCCTCGTCCTCCCTCCAGCGCCGCCAGCGCTCGATCCCCCCACCTCCTCGCTCGATCCCCATCTCTTTCTCTTTCTGCCGCCCGGCCTCCCGCGCCACCAGAAGCGGCCCCGTCACCCAGAACCATGGCGCCCGCGCTTTCTTCCCTTGCCGCAACCGCCGAGACCCCGCCGTCGTCGCGCCCTTCTGCCGCTGCTCTGCTGCCGCCCCTCCATGTCGCCCGCTCCTCTGCTCGAGGGCCTCCCCGTTCGTTGTGTCGTCGCGAGCTCCTCTGCTCCCACCGTTCCCTGTCTCCATTGCCTGCATCACCTCTACAGCTCCTCCGCACCACCAGACCTCTGCTCAAGGCCTCCAACGCCGGGAACGGGTTCCCCTCGCCCGGACCCGCCGCCTCCCGGCCTCCTTCCTCTCCTCTGGACGCGACCCCTTCCTTGCTTGACTCCATCATCGGCGGCCGCCAAGGGCGCCATTGCTACTGCCCGATGCCTTGTCCAACGAGTTGTCGCATCCCTGGTCCTCTTCTTGCCTCTGTTTGCTTGGGGACCCGCTTGCATAGCTGTCGCTGCTCATCCTGTTGCCCCGAGCTGTCCACTTCAAACACAGCAAGCCGGCTATGCTACCGTTGTCTCCTGCCATGGCCATGACCGAGACCCCAGGGTTGTTGTTGTTGCCTGTGTGTACCTCCGCTCCTGAAGTTTTGGGACGCCAAGACTTGTTGCCGAGACCGTGACCGCCCCGAATTGCTTCCGCTTGCTGGACCGACAAGTACACTAGAGGCCGTGTTGACCACAAGTACCCCTTCGGATATGCCAAGGTCGACTACGCTCGGCGATGCGACAAGTACCTCTATCGACGACCCCAGACATCTAAGAAAACGTGTACCACTACCGTCGCCGTGTACCACTACGCCCAAGTTCCACTACATGATGTACCCCTACCGTCGCCGAAGACCATCAAGTGTACAACTACCGCCGCCGTTGATTCGACAAGACAACATGTACCACTACTTCCACGACGTCCCATGAACGCCTACTTCCTCTACACCGCTCCGAACTCGAACTGCTCCAAAAATGCACGCTTCAAAGGTATAACCCCGAGGCGATGACCCGTGGACGAATGCATGCGTGTTGTATGAGATGCCCGTGTTTGCACCATGTCCGAATTGGTCCTTGCACGTTCCTCGTTTCCTTGCCACCGTCATGTGGGAACCCAGTATCCGGGATCACCCCACCATCGTTTGCATGTTCCGTTCATCCACAATTTCTTTTGCACCGACATCTCGACGAGTTGTCGGATCGCCGTTATCTTGCCGTGGCATCATTTTCGGATTCGTTGCCGTGGCACCCCTTTCTTCCACCACGGTAGCAAATGCCACGTATCATTTTATACCAACACTTTCATCAAATTGCATATACCTTGCAAATGTCATCCGCATCATGATAACAACATTTAAATGTTTACAATTGATGCTTGCATTAAAGTTGTTAAATGACATGAGGATTTATCGGAATTGTTGTTTGTTGTTCCGGCCTCATTTAAATTGCCTAAAATAGGCAGTTTCCTTATGCTTCACCTCTTGCGATGGTTAATAACATTTAATATTGTTGGGTCCATAAACGAGAGAGAACTAAATAATTAAATGTGGTGTTTCGTCAATATGCAACTCGTTGCATATTGAGCTCCACTTAACTTGTAGTATTGTTGTTGCACTTTGCCATGCCATGCATATTTAAACCGGACATGCATCATACTTGATTGTGCATCATGCCATATTTATGTGGTGGTTGTTTACTATGTTGCTTGTTTCTTTCTGGGTTGCTTCTCTCGTTAGCTTCGGTTTCATTCCGGAGTTGTGAGGATTCGTTCGACTACGTCCGTTTGTCGTCTTCATGGACTCGTTCTTCTTCCTAGCGGGATCTCAGGCAAGATGACCATACCCTCGAAATAACTTCTATCTTTGCTTGTTAGTTGTTCGCTCTATTGCTATGCCGCGTTACCTATTCACTTGCTCTTCAAGCCTCCCAAATTGCCATGAACCTCTAACCTTTTTCACCTTCCTAGCAAACCGTTGTTTGGCTATGTTACCGCTTTGCTCAGCCCCTCTTATAGCATTGCTAGTTGCAGGTGAAGATGAAGATTGCCCCATGTTGGATTATGTTTATGTTGGGATATCATAATATCTCTTATTTAATTAATGCATCTATATACTTGGTAAAGAGTGGAAGGCTCGGCCTTATGCCTGGTGTTTTGTTCCACTCTTGCAACCCTAGTTTCCGTCATACCGGTGTTATGTTCCTTGATTTTGCGTTCCTTACGCGGTTGGGTGATTTATGGGACCCCCTTGACAGTTCGCTTTGAATAAAACTCCTCCAGCAAGCCTTTTTCCCTTGGGTTCTGCAGACTCAAGGGTCATCTTTATTTCAAACCCCCGGGCCAGTGCTCCTCTGAGTGTTGGTCCAACCTGTCAGTCGCCGGTGGCAACAAGGGGCAACTCTGGTCTGGCCTATCGGAAGCTTGGACAATCCGGTGTGCCCTGAGAACGAGATATGTGCAGCTCCTATCGGGATTTGTTGGCACATTCGGGCGGCTTTGCTGGTCTTGTTTTACCATTGTCGAAATGTCTTGTAAACCGGGATTCCGAGACTGATCGGGTCTTTCCGGGAGATGGTTTATCCTTCGTTCACCGTGAGAGCTTATGATGGGCTAAGTTGGGACACCCCTGCAGGGTATTATCTTTCGAAAGCCGTGCCCGCGGTTATGTGGCAGATGGGAATTTGTTAATGTCCGGTTGTAGAGAACTTGACACTTGACCTTAATTAAAACGCATCAACCGCGTGTGTAGCCGTGATGGTCTCTTCTCGGCGGAGTCCGGGAAGTGAACACGGTTTCTGGGTTATGTTTGACGTAAGTAGGAGTTCGGGATCACTTCTTGATCATTGCTAGTTCACGACCGTTCCGTTGCTTCTCTTCTCGCTCTTATTTGCATATGTTAGCCACCATATATGCTAGTGCTTGCTGCAGCTCCACCTCATTACCACATCCTTTCCTTTAAGCTTAAATAGTCTTGATCTCGTGGGTGTGAGATTGCTGAGTCCTCGTGACTCACAGATACTTCCAAACAGTTGCAGGTGCCCACGATGCCAGTGCAGGTGACGCAACCGAGCTCAAGTGGGAGCTCGACGGAGATCTTGTTCGTTGTGTTGTTTCTTATCATGTTGATCAGTAGTGGAGCCCAGTTGGGATGATCGGGGATCTAGCAGTTGGGTTGTCTTCTTTTCTTTTGGTTCCGTAGTCGGACCTATGTGTGTACTTTGTATGACGTATGTTTTATTTATGTATTGTGTGAAGTGGCGATTGTAAGCCAACTCTTTATCCCATTCTTGTTCATTACATGGGATTGTGTGAAGATGACCCTTCTTGCGACAAAACCACAATGCGGTTATGCCTCTAAGTCGTGCCTCGACACGTGGGAGATATAGCCGCATCGTGGGCGTTACAAGTTGGTATCAGAGCCATCCCCGACTTAGGAGCCCCTTGCTTGATCGAATCGCTGGCGTTGTTGAGTCTAGAACAAAAATGTTTTGAGTCTTAGGATTATATATATCAGAGAGTAGGATTCTTTTTACTCCTCAGTCCCTTCGTCGCTCTGGTGAGGTCTCCTGACGTAGAAGTTTTGACTATTCTCTCCTCAAATTTCACTAAAAAAAATTTTAGGATCACGCGGGTATCTTAGAATCGTTCCGATGGTTTTGTGACGAGAACATTGTTCTTGGTGCCTCCTGACATTTAGGGGTTGTGGCAGTGTCCCGGGGAGTTGAGCTCCGAGGTGTAGTCGTCACAATTTTATCGTTGCAGTTCTGGAATACCTGAGTTTCGTCGACATCGAAATCTCTTTTATGCAGTTGTTGGTGAGATCACCTCGACGCCACCCAGTACTGGGGCGGCAGTTCAGGAGTATTGCCATAACTCGTATAACGGATGCTTTTCGAAGGTTGAGGTAAACGATTTCCGGAGTTTTCTTGGTTATGTGTTGACGGATGGATACAGTTGTATCTAGGTATTGTTAGTTTGGGTGATATATTTTGTGTCCCCTGTATCCCCAACACCGGATTGCATAACCAGAAAGTTTCGGGAGTTTATAAGTGGGAATTCAAGTAGCTCTTAGGATATCTTTCCGACAGATGCATGATATGAGATTGGGGTTCGACGTCTAGTGGTCCGCCTGTACACGGTTGGTTTTACAGTGGTCTCATAGTGTCTTAAAGAGTCCTTGGCTAAGCCGACTCGGGGACACTTCGTATGTCATGCGCACTGCCTTGTACATGATGGTGCTGTACGATCGAGCCCGTGTGGGCCCCACCACGAAAACTTCGGACGAAATCTCTATCATATGTTTGTTCCGGCTTATTCTGCGAGCCAATCCTTTGTTTTGTTTTATTTGTGGTATTCGAGTTGCTTCGAAGTCAAATGTGGATTCCATACCTTTCCTAAGCGGTGTTCTCATATTTCTATGTGAATATTAATCCTTCTTGATCATCGAGATTGCCATCTTAATTCTATTTCCAACCGGTGCGTTTTCTCTTCAAGTGGATCCGATCATTTTCAACATTCGCGAGATCAATTCTAAGCTTTTCTCAACGGTGTTTGTTTCATCCGCCCCAAGGTGCCTTTGTTCTTCCCGCCCTCCCACCCTTTTCCTTCAAGGAATCAGATATCTTAACCAAGTATCCATTTTATTCATGTGAAGTCCCTTCATTCTTTTCAATCAATGTTCTTACCCGATGGTTCTCATGAAGATGTTCTTCAAGTTTATCATTCTTCATTCTTGTATTCTTCTCCGGTGGATTAAATTCAAGCTTTTTCGACCATATCTTTTCCTCGTTTCAAATGTTTTTCTCGTACTGGTGCACCTCTTAATCTTCCACTTCTCGCTATTCAATTGTTCCGGAGTGATGAAGATATCTCAGAAGATTCAAGTTTCCATTCTCAATTCACTCAAGTTATTTTGAGGATGCTATCTCATTCAAGCCATTTAATTCAACCGGCGCATTCTCATTTTCAAGTAATCATTTCAACGGTGTTTCTTTTGAGTGGGCCCTAACCCACAGGTCTTTTTCCAGGATCTTACCTGACACTTCTAATTTTTCAGGAGTTATTCTCAAATTCATTGCAAAGTTTGACGTAAGAATGAATTATAATCAGTCAAATGTCTTTCTCCAAGATCTTTTAAATTCTTTTAATCGTTGGTTCAACATTTCTAATTTTCATCCAGAGTGCCTCAACCATTCATGGTGGTGTTTCTCATCATGATTTTCAACATTTGAAGACCGAAGAAGAATTTCTCGTGAATCTTGGTCCGTTCTCTTGAAGATTCATGGTTCTTACTTGTTGCCATCCTCTCAAATTGTTTTCGATTGTCAGAATTCTTTTCTTACCCATCCGGAGCATTTCAGAGTTGTTTTCATTTCTTGTTCATCCAAAGGCCATCATTTCAGAAGATTTCTTCGTTCTATGTTTTCAGCTCTCGTTCTCCAAATCTTACCGGTGCATCATTCAAATATCCTCTAATCAGTTTGTGATCTCTTTGTTCTCATATATTTATATTCCGTCAAGTATCTTTATTCGTTTTCTAATTCTTCCCGGTGAATTGCACCTTTGCTACTTTCATTTCCAATTCTTACGGTGGTTCGTTCAAGATTCCTTTTCCTATGTCCGCATATTAATCTATTCGTTATTTCAATCCTACCGGTGGTTCGATGAAGACCTTCCCAAGTTTGCGCTATATCTATCTTAATCCTTTCTACGAGAATAAGTAGTATGCCAAATCCGTTGCTTGTCATCAATATAAATTGGTGAAGACTAAGCATAATGTAATTCTTATTCTTGTTTCATCCAAGTGTTTTATCCTTTCTTTTGGAGTTCGTTCATGATATCAAATTCTTGATTTCAAGTTATTCATCTTTTCTTTCCGGAGCTCCAAGTTATTTCAACTATATCATTTCAAAGCTCCATCTAAATCATTGCAAGGCTTCTCCCGGAGTTCTTTTCAACTTTCCATTTCGTTTGATCATTCTTTTATTATCAGAGTTCTTCATGGAGGCTCTACATGGTGGTTCGTCAAGGATTCCTTTCATTTTTCAATTGTTCTTCAAGATTTCTCTCGAACTTATGATCCGTCAAGCTATACTCTAAAATAAACATGGTGCTCAACACATGTTTTGTTTTGAGGAGTTCAAGCATTCTTCATCTTGCTTTCTGAAGTGCAATTCTTTCTCTTATCTTTTGAGGTGGTGTTATGTCATTCTTATCAATTCGAGTTCGCGTTTCATGATTCACATGTTGTCAAGAATGAGATATTTTAAATCCACCAATCTCTTCGTTGGATCTATCTTCCGGAGGCATTGTGATGTTGCTCTCTTCACTCATCTTCTCGGTTTGTGAGGACCGTGTTTTTTTCGTGCTTATCCGTTTAACCGGAGTGTCATGTTTTCATTCGAGTTCTCTCATCTTATCAAGTTTTGTCTCCTTCCTCAACCGGAGTGCTGTCTGAAATCTTTCTTACCCCTTGTGCCATTCTTTCATCAGTTCCGGAGGCAGTGTGTTGTTAAATTCATCGAGTATCCTCTCATCTTGTCAAGATCATGTTCAATTCCTTCCATTTACAGTCGGAGTGCTACCCAAATTATATCATTCTTATTCCTTCTCTATCTTGTTTTAACCGGAGTGGTTTAAATATCTATTATGTCACTTAACCTCAAGGTTCTCATGGAGTTCCTTGCTTCTCTTTTCTACCGGTGTGCCTTCATATTCCTTTTGATCCGTTAAGCTCTTGTTTCATATTCTTCAACCTACAAAGGTTCTCGCAATGGTCCTTGTTCCTCTTGTTGAACGGAATGTTGTAAATTTTGATCACCTCCGTCGTGTCATTTCTTCAAGCTTTGCGACCTCTCAATGTTCTTTGGTTTCACTCGTTTGTCAAAGAAGCAATTTGTCTTACCTCTTCCCTTCTGTTTTTTTTCCGGTCCTATCCTAGATCTCGGGACGAGATCCTCTTGTAGTGGTGGAGTGTTGTAACGCCCCGAGAACGTCGCTTCAGAAGACTTCCTTTTTTTCGTGATCACCGCGTGTTTCTTTTGTGCTTGCTCTTTCATTTTTTTTGCATTGCATCATGTCATTTAATTTTTAAAACTCTACTAAGTAAATTGCATAGATCTTCGATCCATTTAAATCGAGGGAAATTCACATGGTGATTTCTCTTTATAACATATCCTCCTAATATTTATGGAGCTATTATAAATATTCCATTAATTGGAGTTCACCTTAACACACGTGCAAAATTAATCCTATGCCTTTTCTGCTTTGAGTCGATCTCTCTAACCTTGCCAATATTTCTTTTCCCATTTATCGAGGTTCTTCCTAATTTACCAACATTTTTGGACTCCTCAATACCTTGAACTCTTTCAAACCATTTGAATTAAATTCAAATGAGTTTGAATTTAAATCGTCCAATCAGGCCACTTCTATTTTTCCGGGATCAAGCGCATTTTTGTGAGTCCGGGAAAATAATCCCCATCCCCAAACTCTTTCTCTAACCTTTCCTTTTCTTCCCTTTCCTTTCTTTTTCTCTGTTTTAAGAGAAGATAGGAGAGAGGACCCAGCCCAGCCGGCCTCTCGGGCCTGACCAACCAGATCGGCCCGTTCCACAAGCCCAGCCGCGCCCTATCTAATTCTAACCCTAGCCCGACCTCCTGCTCACTCCCATAGATCTCCATCTCTCCCTCGTCCTCCCTCCAGCGCCGCCAGCGCTCGATCCCCCCACCTCCTCGCTCGATCCCCATCTCTTTCTCTTTCTGCCGCCCGGCCTCCCGCGCCACCAGAAGTGGCCCCGTCACCCAGAACCATGGCGCCCGCGCTTTCTTCCCTTGCCGCAGCCGCCGAGACCCCGCCGTCGTCGCGCCCTTCTGCCGCTGCTCTGCTGCCACCCCTCCATGTCGCCCGCTCCTCTGCTCGAGGGCCTCCCCATTCGCTGTGTCGTCGCGAGCTCCTCTGCTCCCACCGTTCCCTGTCTCCATCGCCTGCATCACCTCCACAGCTCCTCCGCACCACCAGACCTCTTCTCAAGACCTCCAACGCCGGGAACGGGTTCCCCTCGCCCGGACCCGCCGCCTCCCGGCCTCCTTCCTCTCCTCTGGACGCGACCCCTTCCATGCTTGACTCCATCATCGGCGGCCGCCAAGGGCGCCATTGCTGCTGCCCGATGCCTTGTCCAACGAGTTGTCGCGTCCCTGGTCCTCTTCTTGCCTCTGTTTGCTTGGGGACCCGCTTGCATAGCTGTCGCTGCTCATCCTGTTGCCCCGAGCTGTCCACTTCAAACACACCAAGCCGGCTATGCCACCGTTGTCTCCTGCCATGGTCATGACCGAGACCCCAGGGTTGTTGTTGTTGTTGCCTGTGTGTACCTCCGCTCCTGAAGTTTTGGGACGCCAAGACTTGTTACCGAGACCGTGACCGCGCCGAATTGCTTCCGCTTGCTGGACCGACAAGTACACTAGAGGCCGCGTTGACCACAAGTACCCCTTCGGATATGCCGAGGTCGACTACGCTCGGTGATGCGACAAGTACCTCTACCGACGACCCTGGACATCTACGAAAACGTGTACCACTACCGTCGCCGTGTGCCACTACGCCCAAGTTCCACTACAAGATGTACCACTACCGTTGCTGAAGACCGTCAAGTGTACAACTACCGCCGCCGTTGATTGGACAAGACAACGTGTACCACTACTTCCACGACGTCCCGTGAACGCCTACTTCCTCTACACCGCTCCGAACTGGAACCGTTCCAAAAATGCACGCTTCAAAGGTATAACCCCGAGGCGATGACCCGTGGACGAATGCATGCGTGTTGTATGAGATGCCCGTGTTTGCACCATGTCCGAATTGGTCCTTGCACGTTCCTCATTTCCTTGCCACCGTCATGTGGGAACCCGGTAACCGGGATCACCCCACCATCGTTTGCATGTTCCGTCCATCCACAATTTCTTTTGCACCGACATCTCGACGAGTTGTCGGATCGTCGTTATGTTGCCGTGGCATCATGTTCGGATTCGTTGCCGTGGCACCCCTTTCTTCCACCACGGTAACAAATGCCTCGTATCATTTTATACCAACACTTTCATAAAATTGCATATGCCTTGCATATGTCATCCGCATCATGATAACAACATTTAAATGTTTACAATTGATGCTTGCATTAAAATTGTTAAATGACATGTGGATTTATCGGAATTGTTGTTTGTTGTTCCGGCCTCATTTAAATTGCCTAAAATAGGCAGTTTCCTTATGCTTCACCTCTTGCCATGGTTAATAACATTTAATATTGTTGGGTCCATAAACGAGAGAGAACTAAATAATTAAATGTGGTGTTTCGTCAATATGCAACTCGTTGCATATTGAGCTCCACTTAACTTGTAGTATTGTTGTTGCACTTTGCCATGCCATGCATATTTAAACCGGACATGCATCATACTTGATTGTGCATCATGCCATGTTTATGTGGTGGTTGTTTACTATGTTGCTTGTTTCATTCCGGGTTGCTTCTCTCGTTAGCTTCGGTTTCATTCCGGAGTTGTGAGGATTCGTTCGACTACGTCCATTTGTCGTCTTCATGGACTCGTTCTTCTTCCTAGCGGGATCTCAGGCAAGATGACCATACCCTCGAAATCACTTCTATCTTTGCTTGTTAGTTGTTCACTCAATTGCTATGCCGCGTTACCTATTCACTTGCTCTTCAAGCCTCCCAAATTGCCATGAACCTCTAACCTTTGTCACCTTCCTAGCAAACCGTTGTTTGGCTATGTTACCGCTTTGCTCAGCCCCTCTTATAGCGTTGCTAGTTGCAGGTGAAGATGAAGATTGCTCCATGTTGGATTATGTTTATGTTGGGATATCACAATATCTCTTATTTAATTAATGCATCTATATACTTGGTAAAGGGTGGAAGGCTCGGCCTTATGCCTGGTGTTTTGTTCCACTCTTGCCACCCTAGTTTCCGTCATACCGGTGTTATGTTCCTTGATTTTGCGTTCCTTACGCGGTTGGGTGATTTATGGGACCCCCTTGACAGTGCGCTTTGAATAAAACTCCTCCAACAAGGCCCAACCTTGGTTTTACCATTTGCCTACCTAAGCCTTTTTCCCTTGGGTTCTGCAGACTCAAGGGTCATCTTTATTTTAAACCCCCGGGCCAGTGCTCCTCCGAGTGTTGGTCCAACCTGTCAGTCACCGGTGGCCACCAGGGGCAACTCTGGTCTGGCCTATCGGAAGCTTGGACAATCCGGTGTGCCCTGAGAACGAGAAATGTGCAGCTCCTATCGGGATTTCTCGGCACATTCGGGCGGCTTTGCTGGCCTTGTTTTACCATTGTCGAAATGTCTTGTAAACCAGGATTCCAAGACTGATCGAGTCTTTCCGGGAGAAGGTTTATCCTTCGTTGACAGTGAGAGCTTATGATGGGCTAAGTTGGGACACCCCTGCAGGGTATTGTCTTTCGAAAGCCGTGCCCGCGGTTATGTGGCAGATGGGAATTTGTTAATGTCCGGTTGTAGAGAACTTGACACTTGACCTTAATTAAAACGCATCAACCGCGTGTGTAGCCGTGATGGTCTCTTCTCGGCGGAGTCTGGGAAGTGAACACGGTTTCTGGGTTATGTTTGACGTAAGTAGGAGTTCGGGATCACTTCTTGATCATTGCTAGTTCACGACCGTTCCGTTGCTTCTCTTCTCGCTCTTATTTGCGTATGTTAGCCACCATATATGCTAGTGTTTGCTGCAGCTCCACCTCATTACCCCATCCTTTCCTTTAAGCTGAAATAGTCTTGATCTCGCGGGTGTGAGATTGCTGAGTCCTCGTGACTCACAGATACTTCCAAACAGTTGTGGGTGCCGACGATGCGAGTGCAGGTGACGCAACTGAGCTCAAGTTAGAGCTCGACGGAGATCTTGTTTGTTGTGTTGTTTCTTATCATGTTGATCAGTAGTGGAGCCCAGTTGGGATGATCGGGGATCTAGCAGTTGGGTTGTCTTCTTTTCTTTTGGTTCCGTAGTCGGACCTATGTGTGTACTTTGTATGACGTATGTTTTATTTATGTATTGTGTGAAGTGGCGATTGTAAGCCAACTCTTTATCCCATTCTTGTTCATTACATGGGATTGTGTGAAGATGACCCTTCTTGCGACAAAACCACAATGCGGTTATGCCTCTAAGTCGTGCCTCGACACGTGGGAGATATAGCCACGTCGTGCCTCTAAGTCGTGTATCTCAGCAACCTTCAAGCGGAAGCCTGGCGAGGGAGAAGGCCACGATCTGACTAACCACACAAGTCTCTAGTCCAGGTTTATCGCCTATTCGGGTTCCATCCGCAAGGAGATCCGGCCGGGGTGTCGCTCACGGGCCCAAACAATGAGAGCAGGGTTCCCGAGGCACCAAACGGGCGTCCCGGTACACCGTGCCTCGTGTCTCTACCGCATCATAGCCCACCCCTAGGGTCAACGCTACGCACGGCCCCCAACACATATCCTACAAACACCAGAAACTAGTTGCCACTCCTGGACAGAGATCAAGGCGATTAATAAGTCGACAGGGGCACTTAAGCATTCCAATGCGTGGTAGTAACTGTTCATGGATCACAAAACACAGAACTCAGTTCCTGAGCACGGCTGCAATGAGACAACCCACCATGTACTCCTACATCGCCTCTCACCGCTACCTTTACCAAATCGTGTTCACACACTTAGCTCTCAACAGTAGGACATGTTCACCACATTCCAATTCATTCCCGATGAATCAGACCTGACTCAACTCTAAGCAGTAGCATGCATGACAAGAAGCATTAATGAGTAGGCACATCAGGGCTCAAACAATTCCTACTCATGCTAGTGGGTTTCATCTATTTACTGTGGCAATGACAGGTCATGCAGAGGAAAAGGGGTTCAACTACCGCAGCATGTAACAGTTGAATCGTTGTTGTCCTAATGCAGTAAAAGAGAGCAGGAGCGAGAGAGTGGGATTGTATCGGAATGAACAAGGGGGTTTTGCTTGCCTGGCACTTCTGAAGATAGTATAGTTCTTCATCGGTGTCATCGAACTCATCGTCGGAACCACGTCTACTGAGAGGTGTCGAATACTGGCAACAGAGACGGAACACAATCAATGCAATGCATAATATGATCCATGATCATGACATGGAAACATGATGTGATTTGAGCTAATGGAGCTAGCAACAGAAGGGTTTGAGTTGATTTGAACCAAAGGTTCAAATTTAAATTCAAACTATGAATTTCCAAAGTGCATTTACATGTTTTGATCTATACAGCAAGGTTAAGTTCCTTGAACATGCATGAAACCAGTACCAATGGATAGATTGGATTTTTCTGATAATTTTTCATATATAAATTATTTCATTTCGAGTTACCGTTGAATTTCTATGATTTTTAGAAGTTTAAAGCATTTCTGGTTATTTTAAATTAGACTAAAACCAGAAAATGCATTACTGCGTCAGCATGGTATCACTATGACGTCAGCGGTCAACTGACCGTGCCAGGTCAAACCTGACGCGTGGGTCACAGCAGTTAGTGGCTCAGTGTTTAATCCCGGTCAAAGCCAGGGTTGACTGGGTTTGACCATAGGCTGGGGCCCGCTGTCAGAGGCAGTTAGGGGGTGCTTAGCTGGCGGGGTTAGCGTTAATGACGGCCATGTCGGCAGTCGCCGGAGTTTCGCTGGTGGCGACCATAACTACGGCGGAAGCTCGCCGGGGCTGCGCTACAGGCGGCGGCTGGACGCGCGAAGACCACCAAAAGGTAGCACGCACACGCCTGCATCTAGATAGCCACACGGGAGGCCGTGGGGTCGCTGGAAACGATGACGGCGAGCGGATCCGCGGTGGCCTGAGTTCGGACATGGAAGGGGTCGTCGCTATGGTGCACTAGGGGAGGAACCGAAGGGTGCTGCGTGCTCCTGGGAGTTCAGCAAACACGGTGACGCGCTCAGGCGTGAGCTGGGGTGGCCCTGGCCACGGCGGTGGACAACCACGGCGGAGGCGGCAGGGTCGAGGTCGATGGCGAGGCTCCACTGTTTCCGGCGATGCGTGGCTCGTTAGGACGAAGAGGAGGTCGTATCAAAGCTCCCGGATAAATCTATAGGGCTAGGGGTGGCCGGAGAACGCGGTGGCGGCGAGCGGCGGCGATGGGTGCGCTCCGGTGCGAGAGAGGGAGCGCCAGGGGAGAGGAGAGAGCTCGAGGGGGTTCTGCGGGGGTAGCGTGGCCTCTCCAGGGCCGTCTGGGCCATCGGGGGTGAAGCAGGCAGGGTGGAGGTGGCGAGGCGCGTGCTCGCGCGTGTTGGGCGCGTGCCCTCGTCCTCCTGGCGCCAGGAGGACAACGACTGGCGTTGGCAGGTGGGGCTGGGCCGCCTACTTTGCCGGCCAGGTAAGGCCAGGTGAGCCAGGTAAGTTTCTTCTTTTTCACATTTTTGTTTCTCTTTTCTATTTTTTTGCAGTTTGTTTGCGATTTAGTTTTAACACCAAATCAACTTTAAAATTCTTGAAAATAATTGTGCTAACTAAGTGAACTTATCCAAATCCACACAACAATTTTCAGAATTATTGAACATATATTTATTATATAATAAATATAGATCCAATTCAAATAGTTATTGAATTAATTTCAAATGCCCAAAATAAATATTTCTGACACTCTAAAAATATTGGATTTAATTTGACCTCTTGCCAATATATTTATAGAATAACAGGAACATTTTCTTGGACTCATTTGAAAATATTTTAATGTTGATTATTTCTGAAGTGATTTATGAGGGTTTCAACTAACCTCAATTCAACTTTCAGAAATTAGACATGATGCATGATGCTCTCAAATGCAACTAATATAATTATTTACAGACAAGTATTCTAGGGCCGTGACATGTGCGGAGCGGGCAGCGAGCCAGAGCTCGATCTCTCAGATTTATCAGCGTTCCAGGGACGGACCCGAGGACAAGCGCCGTGCCGGTATGCGGAGTTTTCACCACGGGGTAAACAGGAGAGCGGTCAGCAAGGTGGGATGCCGCGGGTTGTAACCAAACAAGCAACAGCCGTAAGAAAACCACGCAAGGAGATACGCTAGTTCAGATAGATGCAAGAACGATACATGCCACCGGGACGGACCCGAGCTGCCTGGGGATGATGCAGCCCGAGGGTCGCCCCCGACAGAGTAAGCTAAAGATGCAAAAAGGATACATGTCGCAGGGACAGGCCCGTGCGACCTGGGAATCGTGCAGCCCGAGGGGTGCTCCCAGCTGAGTAAACTTGGAAAATCTCACCTGGTACCGTTGTCGAAGGAGGGTTGAGCTAGCCGAAGGTGCGCAATGAAGAAGCCGCTCCTCACGAGCCACCAGGGCCCTGAGCCTCAGGGGGCTCTGGGGACTCAGGTGGTTCCTTGAGGGCCATCGCCATCCCTGCCAGGACTGCATGATGCCTGGTGACAGAGTAAATGGCCATGGGTAGCCTAACCGACTGCCCCTGGCTCTTCCAAAAAATTATCAGGCCTTTTGGGCCTTCAAGCATTTCAAGCATTGGGCCGCCTTCCCCGGTCGGCTATTTCTAAAGCCGACTCCCAGAAGGCGACCCAGCCTCAGCAACCTCCCCCCAAGATAACCATGGGATGGCCGACTCTAGGAAGCCGGTCATAGAGGATGCCGACTCCCCAGAGCCGGCCATGAAGAACGCCGACTCCCCAGAGTCGGCCACGAAGAGCGCCGACTCCAAGGAGCCGGCCAAGACCGCAACCATCAAAACTACGCCCAACTAACGGTGACAAGACGGGGTGTGGCCACAGTGCGGCCCACTACCCCCGAAGCCCGAGGCAGGCATGGCCACAGGACGCCGTACGGGACGGCCATCTCCCGTCCGGCTCGGCACTGTAGCCATGCTGGCCTCAACGTCACCCACGGCAGACGCCAGTACGGCCCACGGGTGGCGGGCCCCTTCAGCCAGAGAGAGGCGCGAAGGCGGCCCGGCCTCCCCCAGTCGGCCAAGGGCGTAGCCGGCCCCCAGAAGCCGGCTACCCCCTCCCTCGAAGCATGCGCCACATTAAGGAGACAAGACGAGGTAAGGCTACAGTGAGAGCCCTCGAGGCGGCACACTGTAGCCACGCTTACCTCGACGGAGCCCTCTTCATCAGGGGCGAGGCTACAGTAAGCAGCCGCCGAGAAGACCCTAGGCGGTGGGGCCGGCCTGTCGACCAAGAGGCCGGCAGTCGGCGGGACATACCAGTCGGCGGGCCCCAACGGCCGGCGAAGAAGCCGGCGAGCGTAGACACTGACGGCTGGGACCAGCGCCCAGCCGGATTACAATTGTACCCCCGGGGGGTAGGCCTATATAAACCCCCCGGGACACCCATGCAAAGGGTTGGCTTCTTAGCATTACACATACACCATAGAGAGAGAGAAGCAAGAGCTAGCCTTGTTCTTCTTCTCCCTTGAACCCAACAGCTCTAGGAGCGATTTTAGCTACTCTTCCTGATCTAGTGATCATGCGGAGACCCCGCAGAGCAGGACTAGGGTGTTATCTCCTCGGAGAGCCCCGAACCTGGGTAAGATTCGCCGGCGTGCATGTCTTCGCCTCATCCCGTTTCCAGGCACTGGCGACGTCTTACTGGCACCCACTATGATAAGCCACCCGTTGGCATATGTCACACCTACCACCCGACATTTGGCGCCCACCGTGGGGCCAGGTGCACCGTCGTCCGGAGACCTATTCTGGACGGGAACCCTCTTCCTCCCCCGCAAGCGCAGCCAGCCTGCTGCGCCCGATGGCGTTTGCCTCGACGCGCTGCAAGGCGTGGACGACGCCTGCGCAGCGAGCTGCCTCGCCGATCTTCTCAGCGAGACTCGCATCTCCGACGAGCCTGCATCCGACGCAGGCACGGACTACCCCGAGAGCCGCCTCGTCAGCCTCCTCGACCAGCTTCACGTCTCTAGCGAGCCTGCTGCAGATGTGGAGTCGGTCGGCTCCACCGACCCGATGCTCGTCGACTCCGACACGGCATCGCTCGATGCCTACCCCTCCGACGTGGTGGTCTTCGACGATCCTCTCCCTCGAGCTGACAGTGGCAGCAGCGCTGTCACCGAAGTGTTGGTCATCAGCCACGTCGCCAACTCGGGCGAGAACGCCCACGACGCCCTACAAGCGGCGATGCACGACCTCTCCGTCCCCATCCCGGCCGACGCCGACGCCGAGACCCTAGAGGCACGTCGCCTCGCCCTCGTCGCGGAGGGCCAGAAGATAGCCTCCATGAGATGCCTCACCAAGGCCCACCAGCGCGAAGTCGACCACGCCGGCTTTGGTACGCCGCCGCCTAGCGGCCCGAGCCGAGCCGGCTTCGTCCAGAAGCGCGGCGCGGCTATCGCTAGCATGCTAGTGGCAGATCGCCCCGTCTACGCCACCCCGCTCGAGAATCTGCGAGCCGCTCAGGCAGCCGCAGAAGAGCTCAATGGGCTGGGAGCCGATGAGCTCCCCTACATGACAAGACGGATACAGCAGCTGATCGACGCGGCTGCAGAACGGCACGAAGCCGGCCCTCGTGCTGATAGTCATCCCCCGCACCGGGAGCACGCCGCGACGTCCCGCTCGCCGACTGCGAGCGGCGCCCGCCAGAATAAAGACAAGGAGCCGGCTGCCAGCCGCAGCCGGACTCGCATCACCATCGAGCGCGACGCGGAAGGCTAGGCCGCCGAGAGAGACGTCTCACTCCGCCGCCTATCATGCACCCGACTCTTGGCGACCGACTAGGCCGCCGAGAAGGAGTCGGCGAGAACGACGCCCGCCACCGGATCGACCGCCTTGCTCGATCCCTGGCTCTAGAAGAAGAAGACGATGTCGGCCCGCCATGCTTCGGCCCCCGCATCCGCGACGAGCCCTTCCCCAAAGGGTTCTCGCTCCCTAGAGACACGCCCAAGTACAACGGCTAAGTGAAGCCGGAAGATTGGCTCATCGACTACTCCACTGCTGTCAGCATAGCCAACGGCAATTGGCGCATAGCCGTGAAGTACGTCCCCCTTATGCTGCAAGGCACGGCGCGCACCTGGCTCAACAGCCTCAAACCTTACAGCATCAACAGCTGGCTGGACTTCACGGAAGTCTTCGTCCGCAACTTCACCAGCACGTACAAGCGGCCTCCGAAGCCTCGCCAGCTCTCCCTGTGCGTCCAAGGACCCAATGAGTCGACCCGTGACTACCTCATGCGGTGGGCCGAGCTCCGCAACTCCTGCGAGGGGGTGCACGAGGTTCAGGCCATCGAGTACTTTACCGCCGGGTGCCGAGAGGGCACCCTCCTCAAGCACCGACTCCTCTGCGACGAGCCGGCTACCCTCGACGAGTTGCTGGTCATCGTGGACAAGTACGCCACGGCCGACTCCTCGATGTAGACCGAGCTCCGAGTGGACGCCTCTGGGAAGGTGATTGCTCCGTCTCCCAAGACGCCAGCTGGCGACTCCAATCGGCGCCCTTACCAGAACGATCACAAGCGCAAGGCCCCCATGCCGACTTCCACCAGTCGGCAGGTGGCCACAGTTGAAGATGAGCAGCCCGAAGAACGGCCCGCTCCCAAGAAGAAGGGTGGCAGGCCGGCTTGGCAGCCGGCTTTCTCCTACGAGCAGACTCTCGACGCCCCCTGCAAGTTCCACAGCGGCGCGAAGCCGTCCAACCACACGACCCGAAAATGCCACTGGCTCACACGCATCGCCAAGGGCGAAGGGTTGTTGCCGCCTCCGCCTCCCGGCCCGCCGCCTCCAGCCCCTCAGCAGCCGGCGGCTCGGCCGGCAGTCGGAGCCATCCAAGACGAATTCCCTGAAGAGCACGCCGCCTACGTCGTCTTCACCAGTCAAGCCGACGACAAGTGTAGTCGGCGCCGTCAGCATCAAGAAGTCAATGCAGTCGCCTCTAGCGCCCCCGAGGTCATGCACTGGTCAGAGAAGCCAATCAACTGGAGCCAGGCCGACCACCCAGAGGTGATGCCATCCCGTGGCTCCTATGCACTGGTCTTGGATGTTACCCTCGCGACGGACAGGCGAGCTGCCCGATTCTCCCGCGTCCTGATAGATGGCGGAAGCAGTATCAATATACTGTACCGCGATACCATGGAGAAGCTGAACATCAAGGCGAAGCAGCTTATGCCAAGCCGAACCGTGTTCCATGGTATCGTCCCCGGCTTGTCTTGCTCCCCAATCGGCAAGATTAAAATGGATGTTCTCTTCGGAGACAAAGATCATTTTCGCCGAGAAGCGATCTGGTTCGAAGTAGTGGATCTGGAGAGCCCCTACCATGCTTTGCTTGGCCGACCTGCTCTGGCCAAGTTCATGGCTGTGCCCCACTACGCCTACCTGAAGATGAAGATGCCGAGCTCAAAGGGGATCATCACCGTAGCCGGCGATTACAAGAAGTCCATCGAGTGTGCCATGGCCAGTAGCCGGCTGGCCGAGTCCCTCGTAGTGGCAGAAGAGAAGAAGATGCTGGAGCGGGTTGTGGCCATGGCCGGCAAGCAGCCGGCCCTGTCCCCCAACACCAAAGATTGTGATGCACAAGGCTCGTTCCAGCCAACCAAAGAGACAAAGAAGATACCACTGGACCCGGAGAACCCGGAGAGGTTTGCCGTCATTGGGGCAAACTTGGACAGTAAATAGGAAGGTGAGCTCGTCGACTTCCTCCGTGAGAATCGAGACATTTTTGCATGGTCCCCAAAGTACATGCCGGGTATCCCGAAGGATTTCGCCGAGCACAAATTACATGTCCGAGCCGACGCGAAGCCGGTCAAACAGCCCCTCCGCCGACTGTCAGAAGAGAAGCGAAGAATCGTAGGAGAAGAGATAGCCCGGCTCCTTGCCGCTGGCTTTATCATGGAAGTGTTTTTTCCAGAGTGGCTTGCCAACCCAGTTCTGTTATTGAAGAAGAATAACAAGTGGCGTATGTGTATAGACTACACCAGCCTGAACAAGGCCTGCCCCAAGGATCCGTTTGCCTTGCCACGGATCGACCAAGTGATAGACTCCACAGCCGGATGCGAGCTGTTGAGTTTTTTGGATGCCTACTCAGGGTACCATCAGATCAAGTTGGACCCAGCTGACCGCCTGAAGATTGCCTTCAGCACACCATTTGGAGCTTTCTGCTACCTGACTATGACATTCGGCTTGAGGAATGCCGGTGCCACTTTTCAGCGTTGCATGCAGAAATGCCTCCTGAAACAACTCGGCAGAAATGCCCACGTCTATGTAGACGACATTGTGGTGAAGACAGAGAAGCGCGGCACCCTGCTGGAAGATCTCAAAGAAACATTCGCCAACTTGCGCCGATTCCAAATCAAGCTCAACCCCGAGAAGTGCGTGTTCGGAGTACCAGCCGGCCAGCTGCTAGGCTTCCTGGTCTCGGAATGCGGCATCAAGTGCAACCCTGTAAAGATCAATGCCATCGAGAGGATGGAGATTCCCACCAAACTGCGAGATGTGCAGAAGTTCACCGGGTGCTTGGCCTCCCTGAATCGCTTTATCAGCCAACTAGGAGAGAAGGCTCTCCCCCTGTACTGACTCATGAAGAAGTCCACTCATTTCGAGTGGAATGACCAAGCCGACCAAGCCTTCCATGAGTTGAAGAAAATGCTGACCACTCCGCCTGTCCTGGCAGCGCCGACTGAAAAGGATCCCATGCTCCTCTACATTGCTGCGACTAGCCGAGTAGTCAGTACTGTTGTTGTGGTCCAGCGCCCGGAGGAAGGCCGAGCCCAGCTAGTCCAGAGGCCGGTGTACTACCTAAGCGAAGTGCTATCCAGCTCAAAGCAGCACTACCCGCATTACCAGAAGATGTTCTATGGGGTGTACTTCGCCGCCAAGAAACTGAAGCCCTACTTCCAAGAGCATCCCATCACGGTCGTGTGCACCGCCCCGCTCGCCGAGATCATAGGCAGCCGGGATGCATCCTGCCGGGTGGCTAAATGGGCCATTGCACTAGCGCCGTACACGATCTTCTACCAACCCCGCACCGCCATCAAGTCCCAAGCACTGGCTGAATTCCTCGTCGACTGGGCCGAGACCCAATACCTACCTCCGGCTCCCGACCCTACCCATTGGCGGATGCACTTTGACAGGTCCAAGATGCGTACCGGCTTGGGAGCCGGCATCGTCCTCACCTCTCCCAAAGGCGACAAGCTCAAGTACACGCTGCAGATCCACTTCGCCGAAACCAACAACGTGGCCAAGTACGAGGCGCTCGTACATGGGCTTCGGCTAGCCAAAGAGCTCGGCATAGGCCGGATCCTGTGTTACGGCGACTCAGACTTGGTGGTCCAGCAGTCGTCTGGCGACTGGGACGCCATGGACGCGAACATGGCGAGCTATCGATTCCTCGTCCAGCAGATCAGCGGATACTTCGAAGGGTGCGAGTTCCTTCATGTGCCAAGGGCCGACAACGACCAAGCAGATGCCCTAGCACGGATCGGCTCCACCCGACAAGCCATACCGACTGGCGTCTCCCTCCAGCACCTCCTCAAGCCGTCCATCAAGCCGTCTCCAGAGTCGGACTCTATCTTCGTATCGCCTGCGCCAGATGTAGCCGGATCCGACTGGAGGAACCCCGCAGGCGGCACGGGGACTTCGACAACTGGCCCGGGGACTGCCGTAGTCGCACCTGGCCCAGGGACCTCGGAACCAGGCCCGGGGACTGCGGCAACGCAAGAAGCGGTGGCCGATTCCAATTCCACGCCACCCGACCCACCCACCCAAGTCATGGTGGCTACACTAACCGAAGAAGAAGTCACAGCTCCATCATGGGCCCAGCCCATCCTCAAGTTCCTAGTCAGCGGAGAGCTGCCTGTTGATGAGATCTCAGCAAGACTAGTGCAACGATGAGTCGGAGCATATGCAATAATCAACAGAGAGCTTGTGAAGCGCAGCGTCACTGGAGTCTTCCAGCGTTGTGTCGAGCCAGAAAAAGGAGTGCCAATCCTCAAACATATCCACCAAGGCGAATGCGGCCACCACGCAGCCTCAAGATCACTTGTGGCCGCCATGGTTTCTTTTGGCCGACTGCCTTGGAAGATGCCAAAGAGATAGTCAAGAGCTGCAGAAGATGCCAAGTTTTCAGTTCCAAGCAACACCTGCCGGCTTCTGCACTCAAGACCATTCCCCTTACCTGGCCCTTTGCCGTCTGGGGACTGGACATGGTGGGCCCTTTCAAGACAGCCCGCGGTGGCTTAACACATCTACTTGTCGCCGTGGACAAGTTCACCAAGTGGATCGAAGCGAAGCCGATCAAGAAGCTGAACGGGCCGACTGCCGTAACATTCATCACCGACATCACTACTTGGTACGGCGTGCCGCACAGCATCATCACCGACAACGGCACGAACTTTGCCAAAGGAGCACTGGCACGTTTCTGCGCGACGCAGGGCATCCGACTGGACTTAGCGTCCGTTGCCCACCCGTAGTCAAACGGCTAGGTCGAGCGAGCAAATGGACTCATCCTCTCCGGCATCAAGCCTCGACTGGTTGTACCACTGGAGCGATCAGCCGGCTGCTGGCTCGATGAGCTGCCGGCTGTCCTCTGGAGTCTGCGCACTACACCCAACAAGTCAACCGGCTTCACTCCGTTCTTCCTTGTATATGGTGCCGAGGCTGTCATCCCAACCGACATCGAGTTCGACTCGCCTCGGATCACCATGTACACGGAGGCGGAGGCCAAGGAAGCAAGAGAAGACGGCGTCGACCTACTGGAAGAAGGCCGGCTGTTAGCACTCAGTCGGTCCGCCATCTACCAGCAAGGGTTGCGTCGCTACCACAACCGCAAGGTCAAGCCAAGATCCTTCCAAGAGGGCGACCTTGTGCTTCGGCTGATCCAGCGAACAGCCGGCCAGCACAAGTTCTCGGCCCCTTGGGAAGGCCCCTTCGTCATCAGCAAGGCACTAGGCAACGACTCCTACTACTTGATCGACGCGCAAAAACCAAGAGCACGCAAGAGAGATGACTCCGGCAAGGAGTCGGAGCGACCATGGAACGCGAACCTCTTGAGAAGATTTTACAGTTGAAAGCAGTATGTATCATGCTACCCTTCTGTATTAAGTACGAACCAACAGGCCCCCCGAACAGTACTCGGGGACTGCCTTTATTTATCTATGAATGACGAGTGTCATATCCATGAATGTATCATTACATTTGATTTCTTGTCTGGCACCGGTTTCGACTAGTCGGCTCGGGGACTGGCCGCCTTGAGCTATACTAAAAGTTCTACCTGAAGTCAGACAAGTAGTGTGCCGGCTCCCGAGTCCTCTCTTGTTGAAAGTCGCAGCTCGAAGAACCGACTGTCCGACTAGCAAGAGACAAGGCAGAAAGGATGCCCACACGAAAATGTCTAAGGACCAACGAACTTATATAGCAAAAAGACGGCCTCCAACCACGCTTGCCGGCTGTCGGAACAGTCAGCTGGCCGGCTTCCTAAACACTTAGCTCTAGTCCAGCAAAGCTAGAGTACTTGCCCCCCCCCCAATTGGCCAAGCACTCCTCCAGCTACAGATTGCAGAGCAACTGTTTGACTGGGGAGGCGGCAACCAAGAAAGGGCGGCAAAGGAAACAGCAGAAGGATGAAAAGCAAAGTACGAGGAAAAGCCAAATGTATGCATAAGTTATATATACATATAAAAGCCCCCAACAGGCCGGCAATCGACATAGTTCGAATACACCCCTAGTGGGTGGAATTGTGCAGACTTAACAGAATATCGTTCCAAAAGTGACAAGACAGGAAAAAAAAGATAGCAGACTAGACTAAGGCGCGGTGCGGGAGCTAGGCTGGTCGGTGGAGATGGCATCGCCGGCTGAAGGAGTGGCCGGCTAGCGGGTCTCGGCTTGGTCACCACCAGTGGCAGGCGACGCACCCGCGCATGATGTGGTGCTGGAGGCGCGGTCAGGCTGAGGCTGGTCGGCCGCTCCACCATCCGGCTCGACATCTTCACCCTCCTCCTCCTCCTCGCCCTCGTCGCTCGAGTCGATCTCCTCCGCCGAGTCTTCACCGTCTGCCGGGTTCAGCCCGAACCACTCCTCCGGCTGGGCGACACTGTTGTCATCTACCTCAGGGGCGAAGACGCTGGTGTCGGCGTAGTCGGCGATCGCCGAAGCCCGCCGGATGATAGCCGGCCGCGCCGGCTCCAGCTCCATGTCGGCTTGCTGCCGCCAGGTAGCCAGCTGATCCAGGCTCAGGCCGGGGTACCAGGCCTTGACGAACTCCAGCGCCCGCCTAGCGCCGGACCGAGATGCCGAGGCCTTCTAGGCTTCGAAGCGACCGACCGCCACCTCCAGCTAGTCGGCAGTCCGACTGGGGGTGCGGGGAACCACTTCGCCGGGCCAGAGGGCGGCCAATACTTGCGCCCCGGCACGCTGAAGCCGGCGGAGCAGTCGGTGAGCCAGCTGGAGACGGGCCTGGATCGCCAAGAGCTGCTCCTCCAGCGAACGACCAGCGGTTGGTGCAATCTTGAAGCCAGCCTGCCGTCGCGCTTGGCGGCGGGCCTCGATGATCTGGTTGGCGGCGGTAGAGTAGCCAGGGAAGTACTCTGTGCAAGAAAGAAAGAGAAAGAAGAGAAAACACCAAGTCAGAAAACGAGTCCAAAGAGGCAGACGGCAAGAAAGGATGAAGAAGTAGGCGGCTTACCGTCAACCAGATCTTCGATCTGACCATAGCCAGTGATCAGAGTCTGCCTTGCTTTAGCCCAGCCAGCCGCTTCTGTCTCGTACTCGGCCTGGAGGGCGGCTTCGTGGTCCTGCACCGCCTTCAGAGCCGCCTTGAGACCCTCCTCCTGGTCGGCCAACTTCTTGGCCAGGCTTTCGCGTTCCTGCACCATGACGGCGAGCTCGGCATCCTTGGCACGAAGGGCAGTCTGAGACTCTCCCAGCTGTGCCCTCAGACCGGCGTTGGCCGCTGCAGAGACGGCAGAAAAAGAAGAAACAATAAGAGGAAGTCGTCAAGGAATATCCGACCCGACAGCTCAGCAGTCGGCCCGAATCTCGGGGACTACACCGAGTGGGTGCGCTGACGCACCCCCACGTGAGATAAAGAACAAAGCACTTACCCCGGCTCTCAGTTAGGTCGGCGGTCTTCTGGGTCAGCTCCCGAGCCTGGCAGTTGAAGGCGGCCGCACGAAGATTGTGGTAGTCCTGCAAGATAGGCAGAAGATCGAAGTAAGAACAAGAATAGCAAAGCCAAATCCACTAAGAACTTCCAAGCCGCCTGCTCAGCAGCCGACTCAGAACTCGGGGACTACACCCAGTGGGTGCGCTGACGCGCCCCCACGGAAGAATCCAAGATCAAGAAGAAGCAAGATAAGAAGCCTAACCCGGATGGCCGCCCGCGTCGCAAGGAACTCGTCGATGTATTGCCTCAGCGCCGTAGCCTGGGCTTGGAGCCGGGTCCGGACGTCCTGCGCGGCCACGTTCATCACGGCCGTCCCTCCGCCCGGCGTCCACCCTGAGGTGGCGCTGCCCACCTCCACATCCTGGGCCGACGAGCTGGAGCCCACGGCCGGCTGCGGCTCCGACGCCGCCTTCTGTGGCTCTAACGCAGCCTTCCCCGCGCGCCGGCTTGGCGGCATCCGAACCGCCAGCCCGGTCCTCGCGGCCGGCTCGCCCCCCGCCAACTGCGTAGACGGTAGATCAGGCCGGCCGCCTTGAGCCGTCCCAGTCGGCGGAGTCGGCACCAGTGCCCTCTCCAGGATGACGACGTTGTCATCCCTCTCCAGCCCCGGCTGGTCGCCGCCGGCCTCTTCTGGCGGGGGCTCCGGGGCCCCAGGCGCTGTGACGCGCAGTGGGGTGACCAACAAGGCCCCCTCCGCCGTCGCCGCAGCTGCAGCCTCCGCCTGGGCCTTGGCTGCGGCGTCGGCGCGCGCCTTCGCCGCCTCCTCCTCTTGCGCCGCCTGGGCGGCGGCTGCCTTCCGTGCCTCCGCCTCCCGCGCCTCTCGCTGCTCCTGCGCCTCCCGCGCGTTCTGCTCCGTCGCCGCCTGAAGGTCGGCTCGGGGGTCCACGCGACGAGTGGTGCTCCCAGACCCCCTCGGCGACTCAACGATGGAGGCGGCAGCCGCCCGCTCGAGCGACAATGGAGCTCTGGTTGTTTGGAGAAAAAGACAAGGATTCAGGAACCACCAGAGAAAAGAAAGAAAAAAGAGTACATGAAGGAGTTTGAACTTACGCCGACACCGTCTGCGGTTGCTTCACCGTCTTGCGGAAGCGAGCCGCCTTCGCGACCGCCTCCTCCCACCTGGTCGCCGCCACCCCATCCCTGGGCTTCTTCGTCCGACTGCCGAACAAACCCTGTGCGGCGCGACGCTTTTGCCCGCCGCCCCGTGCAGGCGGTGCAGCGGAGGAACCCGCGCCACGGCCAGAAGCCGGCTGACGGCGCGGGACGACTTCGGCCTCGTCGTCGTCCGGCCAGTCGTCGAAGGTAACTCCATGCCCGGAACCGCCTGCTTCGCCGCCGGCTTGGCCACCACCCGGCTCGGTGTTGTCGTCCATAGCGGCCGCCCCCAAGTCGGGGTCCTCCAGATCGTGCTCTGTCCGGTCGGGGGCGAATTGGCGCTCCGCGCCCGACCCGCCTGCAGGCCGAAGAAGAGGGCTCTGTCAAAAACAAGCCGACTAGTCAGAGTCGGCCAAAAGGAACTCGACAACAAAACTGAGAAAGAGAAAGAGACAAGGAGAACATACCGTGGGCGGCGGATTGGTTCGGCTATATGGCTCGTTGCCAAACTGCCACTCTTCGGAGAGTTTGCAGTTCGCGAGGTAGTTCACCATATAGGCCACCTCCTCGTGCGGCATGTCCTTGGTACACATCCGGCTCGGATCGAGCTGGCCGCTCATCTGACAGATCAGATGAGGGCGGCTCTGGAGCGGGAGTACCCAGCGCGTGACGAAGGCGGCCAGCAGGTCGGGCCCCGACAAGCCCTCCGACTGGGTCATCGCTCGCACTCGGGCGACGGCTGCGGATCCAGCCGGCGTCTGCGTCATGGCCTGGTAGGACCACTGGGGCCGCCTGCCCGCCGGTGGGCCGGCTACGTAAGCCGGTAGGTTGACGTAGTCACCCTGCGGGGCGATGTTCCTGACGTAGAAGTACGACTTTTGCCATAACTTCACCGACTAGATCAGCATGATGACGGGGAAGGGGTTGTCGGCAGCCACCCTCCGCACCACGATGAAGGCGCCAGTCTGAGCCGGCACGCCCTACATGCGCGTGCCTAGCTTGGACTGGAAGAACTCCCCCAGAGCTCGAGGGTAGGGAGGACGCCGAGGTAGCCTTCGCATAGGGTGACGAAGGCAGACAGCAGCACCACCGCGTTCGGGGTAAGGTGGTGCGGCTGGAGCTGGTAGAACTCGAGCCAAGAGTGGAAGAAGGCGCTCACGGGCAGGCCGATGCCGCGCAAGAAATGCGAGCGGAAGACCACCCGCTCGCCCTCCCGCGGCTCCGGCGTAAGCTCCTTCGCCGGCGCGAGACGGACCTCCACCTTGTCCGCGCCGGGAAGCCGCCGTGTCTTGCGGAGGAATTCGACGTGATCCTTGTGGACGTTGGAGCCGTCCCAATCCCCGCCGTACTGCTCCATGGCAGGAGGCATGGTGAAAACGAGCGCGGCGGCGGAGGAACGAGTGGTGGAAGAGCGCGGCGGCGAGGCGCTGTTGCAAGAAAGGGCAGGAGAAAGGAGATGGTGGAAAGAGGAGGAGCGTGCGAGAGCCTGCCGCTCTCCCCCTCCCCCTACTTATAGCTTCGCAAGGTGAAGCCGGGGAGGCCGGACGTGGGGTGAGACGTGGGATTAACTGCACCCACTCCCCCCACGCTTCGCGATTATTACGCCCTCAAGGCATGCCGAAACTACCGCAGGGAGATATGCGGGCGGTTTCGGGCTGCAGAGGATCCACGCCTGGGCCGGGGCGTGGACGTGGCGGGCAGCCGCTCTGCAGCGATGTCCCGTCGCGCGCGTGGGCTGGCAGGCTTTTTAGCCTAGAGAGGCCATGTGGTTCGCAGGCGGCAAGTGGCCGGCCCGCGGCCCGGTGCACGCGCTGGCGAGCTCCCGCCCTCCGACTCCGAAATTTTTGGCCGAGACAACGCGGCTAACCAAGGCCGGCTCCCAGCTCCCGGCTTGTCAAGATAGGAAGCTGACCGAGCTTCTCGACTCCCACCCAACCTCGAAGCCCATTCAGCTTCGGGGACTACTGTCGGAGTAAATGGCCACGGGTAGCCTAACCGACTGCCCCTGGCTCTTCCAAAAAATTATCAGGCCTTTTGGGCCTTCATGCTTTTCAAGCATTGGGCCGCCTTCCCCGGTCGGCTATTTCTAAAGCCGACTCCCAGAAGGCGACCCAGCCTCAGCAACCTCCCCCCAAGATAACCACGGGATGGCCGACTCTAGGAAGCCGGTCATAGAGGATGCCGACTCCCCAGAGCCGGCCATGAAGAACGCCGACTCCCCAGAGTCAGCAGCGAAGAGCGCCGACTCCAAGGAGCCGGCCAAGACCGCAACCATCAAAACTACGCCCACATAATGGTGACAAGATGGAGTGTGGCCACAGTGCGGCCCACTACCCCCGAAGCCCGAGGCAGGCATGGCAACAGGACGCCGTACGGGATGGCCATCTCCCGTCCGGCTCGGCACTGTAGCCATGCTGGCCTCAACGTCACCCACGGCAGACGCCAGTATGGCCCACGGGCGGCGGGCCCCTTCAGCCAGAGAGAGGCGCGAAGGCGGCCCGGCCTCCCTCAGTCGGCCAAGGGCGTAGCCGGCCCCCAGAAGCCGGCTACCCCCTCCCTCGAAGCATGTGCCACATTAAGGAGACAAGACGAGGTAAGGCTATAGTGAGAGCCCTCGAGGCGGCACACTGTAGCCACGCTTACCTCGATGGAGCCCTCGTCATCAGGGGCGAGGCTATAGTAAGCAGCCGCCGACAAGACCCTAGGCGGTGGGGCCGGCCTGTCTACCAAGAGGCCGGCAGCCGGCGGGACATACCAGTCGGCGGGCCCCAACGGCCAGCGGAGAAGCCGGCGAGCGTAGACACTGATGGCTGGGACCAGCGCCCAGCCGGATTACAATTGTACCCCCGGGGGTAGGCGTATATAAACCCCTTGGGACACCCATGAAAGGGTTGGCTTCTTAGCATTACACATACACCATAGAGAGAGAGAGAAGCAAGATCTAGCCTTGTTCTTCTTCTCCCTTGAACCCAACAGCTCTAGGAGCGATTGTAGCTACTCTTCCTGATCTAATGATCATGCGAAGACCCCGCAGAGCAGGACTAGGGGTGTTATCTCCTCGGAGAGCCCCGAACCTGGGTAAGATTCGCCGGCGTGCATGTCTTCGCCTCATCCCGTTTCCAGGCACCGGCGATGTCTTACTGGCACCCACTATGATAAGCCACCCGTTGGCATATGTCGCACCTACCACCCGACACCTGGCCTCCTAAGCCGCCAGGATGCTCCATAGATGACGCTGGTAGGTGACAGCTGTGTTCTGCATGCCAAACGGCATGCGAACATAGCTGTGAGGTGGACCCTCACACTGCGAAGGCCAGAAACGCTCCTGAGACGCGGCCCTGTTGAGCCCTGGAATGTCGATGCAGACGCGCAGCCCGCCTTCCTCGGCAGGATGGGGAGCTGCGCCAGGTGGTGGGCGGTGGTCGTCGCGCATGGTCCTTGCTTCTTGAAGCTCCTGGGTAGCCTTGATGATGAACTCGTGAGCACTTGGCGATCCTCGCCTAGTGCCCTCTTGAGGGAAACGTGCAGCGAAGCACGCCTCCATGTGATGCCCGAGCGCCTCCCTCGTGACGTTGGCTAGGTCTGAGGCCCTCCAGAAGAGAGGCCCGAGCCTAGCCTGAGGATGGCGCCGAGCGCGCCTTCCTATGCGAGGGAGGGAGGCGCCCTGGGCGTGGGCGCAGATCCTGAAGCGGTACCACTGGAGACACTGCTTCCCTGAGGCGCTGGGTGGAGTAGCTGCTTCTTCTTCTTGGTGATGGCCTCAGGAGGGTACAGGGTGCCCTCACTGTCGGGGTCTTCGATTGTTGCGGCTTGGAAGGCACGCTCCAGGGAGCACACTGCATCTCTTTGTTCACATGGAACCGTGATGATGCCGCCACTCCCCGGCATCTTGAGGACGTAGTAGCCGTGGTGGATCACTTCCATGAACTTGGATAATGCTGGATACCCAAGGATGGCGTTGTACGGTAGACAGATGTGGGAGACGTCGAAGTCAATGAGCTCGGTGCGGTAGTTCTCGCGCTGGCCAAAGGTGACAGGGAGGCGGACCTGCCCTATCAAGGTGGTGGAGCCGTCGGTCACTCGTGAGAAAGGCTTGGTAGGCTGTAGTTGATCGTATGGCACTTGGAGACTATCGAACGTCTTGACGAACAGGACGTTGAGCCCCGCGCCGCCGTCGATGAGGGTCTTGGTGACTTGGACGTTGCTGATGACGGGTGAGCAAAGCATCGGGAGGGCGCCGGTAGTGGCCGCACACTTGAGCTGGTCTGACGAGCTGAAGGTGGTGGCGCACTTGGACCACCTGAGCGGGCGCATGGCCTCGAGCTTGGGAAGGGCCGCGTTCACCTCGCGAGCAAACTGCTTGAAGACGCGCTGGGAAGCTGGGGCCTGAGCACCGCCCAAGATGCAAGCGATAGCACGTGGCTCCTGGAAGCCCCCAGCCCCCTCGTCCTGATGGTGGCATTTGAGGGAGACCAGCATTGCCCTGAGGGCGGTCCTCGCACGGCTAGTCCCTCCAGGCGCCCTCACGAGGCTGGTCCTGCCAGCGGTCCTCACGAGGCCGGTCGCGCCACTCCTGGCTGGGGCCGCGGTCGTCCCAGCGTCCTCCACCTTGTCCTCCTCCTCGGCCGTAGCCCCGGTCGTTGCACTCGGGGCGTCGACCGAAGCATCCATCTCGGATGGCCGTGAGCTCTTGACAGTCGTTGGTGTTGTGGCTGTGTATGTTGTGGAAGGCGCAGAACGGACGGCTGCCCTTGGACGACTCGGGGTGGTCCCGGCCATGCTTCGTGTCCGGCTCCGCCACAAGCATGGCTACCCCCTTGCGCTTCACATCCTTGGCCTTGGCTTTCTTCTCTTCTAGGTCGACAGCAGGGAGCTCGAGGAGGGAAAGGTGCCCCTCCTCAGCTCTTGCACACATGGTTGCCATGTTGAACATCTCCAGAGCCGTGCATAGCTCCTCGTGGATGGCGAGCTCCTCCTTCATCTGGACGTCGCGGACACCATCAGAGAATGCTGAAATGATGGCCTCGTCTATCACCTTGGGGATCTTGAGGCGAACGATGTTGAAGCGCTGGATGTACTTCTGCAGGGTCTCTCATGGCTGCTGCTTGATGCGGCGCAGGTCACCCGCGACCGGAGGGCGGTCGTGAGTGCCTTGGAAGTTGGCGACGAAGCGGTCGCGCATCTCACCCCAGGAAGATATTGACCCCCGGGGCAAGTTCAGGAGCGACGAGCGAGCACCATCCTTGAGAGCCATGGGGAACCAGTTCGCCATGACTTTCTCGTCGCCGTTGGCCGCCTCAATGCTCAACTCGTAGAGCTGTAAGAACTCTGCAGGGTCGGGGGTGCCGTCATAGCAAGGGGGCAGGTCTGGCTTAAACTTTCCTGGCCAGACAATGCTAGCTTCGGAGTGAAGACGCGACAGCCTGCTGTGGCCACCGGGGCCCTTTGTAGAGGCGGAGCCTGCTCTTGATCGATGCCCGCGCACCGCCACCGCAGGCGGCGCACGGTCTTGACGTGGTGGCGCCTGGAGCGCAAGGGTGTTTTCTTGCGGCCGGGGAACTTCTTGGCAGCTTCCTTCTTCATGTGCGGGCGCTCGGCGCGGTGGGTCACGCCGAGAGGTCGAGCTTCTTGGTGCGGAGGTGGTGGAGGCGCTCCATGGGATACGTCACCCGCGGCTGGAGGAGGGAGAGGTAGCGAGAGAGACGGGACAGGTGAGCCCCGGCGGCGCTGATGAGCTCGGCGATGCGGTCGAGCCAGTCCTCGTAGAGGTCGTTGACCGGGCCGTAGCGCAGGAGTTCGCGTGCCATGAGCAGCGCGGCCTGTGCGTGCGTGGGCGCGCGGCTGGCGTGGGACGATGAGCCGGCCGGAGTCAGCGACGGCGTAGCGGTGCGGCCGTCCTGCTGCACCGAGGGATGCAGCGAAGATGCTTGCTGCTCATTTCCTGCCGGCCCGGTGGTGGCGTTGGCGGGGTGTGATGGAGAACGATGGGCATGCCCGCCGACAGGGGCCGTCTGAGCGACACGGGCGGCCCGGCGCTCGGCACGAGCTCGACGCGCGTCTGCCATGGACGTGGTGGAGTGGTGGAGCATGGATCGACGAAAGGAAAGCTTCAATGCACCCCTACCTGGCGCGCCAAATGGCGGATTTCGGGTTTCGGCAAAACCCTTAATGTTCGAACTCTAGGGTGCGCACAAAGATCTCTCCCTCCCCTAGCTCGCTCACTCACCAAAATATCAAAGCTCAGCTCGTCGAACTCGAAGAACAAGGGACACAAGAGTTTATACTGGTTCGGGCCACCGATGTGGTGTAATACCCTACTCCAGTGTGGTGTGGTGGATTGCCTTGTAGGCTGAGGATGAAGAAGTACAAGGGAAGAACAACCTCCTGAGGAGAGGCGTTCTTGGGCTCGGTGGGCTTTGTGAGGTTGAGGATGATCTGAATGATCCGTCCCTGATCAGTTCAGTTCAGTTTAGTTCAGTTGCCTCCTATGGTGGTGGCTAGTCCTATTCATAGAGGCCCCGGTCCTCTTTCCAAATGTTAGGCGGGAAGTGATCCCACAACGGCCAATTTCAAGGGGGACAGCTAGTACAAGCTATCCTGACAAAAGGTGGTCTTCGCCTGCCAAAGGCTCTGGTGGTGACGCTGTCATGGGCTCCGCGATGACCTCCGTCCTGCCGTCCTGCTGGTCTTGGTCTCGTTGCGCTGATATGGAAACCTTTGCCTGATGCCTCCAGACTCTTCGCCTGTGCCTGCTCCTTTAGCACCGAAGAGGAAACCAGTACTCTACACCCGCTGGCACCCGCCGGGCGCCCGCCTGGCCTTGGTCGTCATGGCTCACGTCACGGGAACCTCACGAGGTGCCCCTTGCCTTGATCTCTCTGCTCCTCGCTAGCCAGCCTAGTGAGGCCGCCCCTGAGGAGGTCTTGTGTCGTCCGCCTCGCGAGGCTTGGCCCCTCGCGAGGGTCTTGAGTGTTTGCTGGTGAAGATGGGCCGTACCAGGCCGCTGGTGGAGCCACGCCATGGGCCGCAGGCAGGCAAGTCTGGGGACCCCCATTCCCAGGACACCGACATGTGGGGGTCAAGTGAATCTTTCAATATTTGGATAATACCCCAAACTTTCGCCTATGGTACCCCAAGGGAGCAAGCTTCGATCTCATTGGTTATTCAGACTCGGATTGGGCGGGATATGTTGTGGATATAGTAAGTCAACTTTCGTAGGGTGCCAATCCTTGGTCACTCTTTGGTGAGTTGGTCTTCGAAGAAGTAAAATTGTGTGTCCCTCTCATCCACCGAGGCCGAGTATGTAGTTGCCACAAATTGTGTGCACAATTTCTATGGATGAGGCAAACTTTAAAGTATTACGGTGTCACTTGTGACAAAGTGTCTCTTCTATATGACAATGAAAGTTCAATCCCCACAACCCGGTGCTACATCGCAAGACGAAGCACATTGAGATTCGTCATCATTTGATCTGGGATCATATCAAGTGTGGGGAGATTGAGATTATCTACGTCAACACGCAAGAGCAACTAGCGGATATTTACATGAAGCCCTTGGTTGAAGCAAGATTTTGCGAGTTAAGGCATGAGCTAAATATCATTGATTCAAGCAATGTGGCTTCAATCTAGGCACGCCCCACCGCATTCATCATATTATCTAGTTCTAGATGCAAGCATGGACATAGGGGGAGTGTTGTTCTCTGAATGAACTCTTCCTCCCCCCCATTATGAATAAATTGATCGAGTCTTTCACGTTATCCATTGTTGATGGTAGTTGTGCTTCAAAGATGAGTTTTCGTCATGGGCCCAAGGTTAAAATCTTTGCAGTCTCATACAAATTGACTCAAACATAGGTGACTTCAGTCACCGCCCTCTTGTTGAGAGGCTTGGCTCCATTTGTTTGAGTTGTGATTTCTTGTCTTATGCTTTTTCGGTGTTGGTTTACTCCTTGTGTGCTCTTGATCTAGTTGGTTTTTGACCTTGGAGTATACCTTCCATTTGTGGTGTTTTCTTGTCCCAAGACTTCCCTATCTCAAACCTCTCATATTTTTGCATAAGCCCCTCATCTCAAAATTTGATCATAGTAGTTTCTCTGGCAGCAAGCGGTACTACCACGGATAGGCACGGTACTACCGCTTCGGCGGTACTACATCGTCCTTCCAGGGTACTACCGTTGAGTGCAGTGTACTGGCCTCCTGTCAGTGCACTGGGGCGGTACTACCGCTGGCCCCACCGGTACTACCGCTTCAGGGACCCGCGAGAGGGTTAAGTGCTGGGCACGGGGAGTTCTAACTCCCCCATACCCATTCACTTCATCTCCTCCCATGTTCTCTCTTCGAGGCGGCCAAGAACTGCTCCGGAGGCCGACTCCGGCCCTCCAAATCCGTGCCATCTTCTTTGCTTCCGACTGGTCGGATCGATCCCTACCTTCTCATCTTTCCATGGATACCGGTATTGCCCTTGTTTTCCTCTCCTACTATTGTATATTTTGAATCTTGGTTCTAGGGCAATGCATGCGGTATTCGTGGATTTTTGGCTAAATCTTGGCATGCGTAGGATGCAGGATGCCTGCTAGATGGAGTATAGTGGTCTTTGCCAAGATTTTGCACATCTACGCCACCGGTACTACCGGATCCACGCCGCGGATGCTATCCCGTCGGGTGGGCGGTACTACCACTGGGACACGACCGGTGCTACCGCTTGCAGCAGTACTACCACTTACCCTTCGGCACTACTACCGATGCTGGGCACGGTACTACCATTGTGACCTAGTTTTTCAGAATTTTTGCACTTACTTCTATTCTCATTTTGTATCTCTTGGCTTATGCAATGGATTTATACCTGCTTTTCCCTTGCTCCATGTTTGTTGGCTCCAGGTGATGGTAGCTTCATTCATCATGCTCGTCGCAAGAACCCAGACCATCCTAGGGGGTCCAAGCGATACCGTACAACAGATGGTACTCCACCAGTTCCAGTGGTCCTCCACGACAACATGTCAAGAAAAATGCCAGTAAGCCAAAGGAGAAGGAGAAGTACACCCCTATGGATGAGACGATTGGGAAGGAGTGTGCCGTGTGGCGTATGCGCAATCCATATCAGGGTGTTCAGGGTGGTGCTCTTGTTGGTCGTCCGTTCTGGACAAAGGAGCAGTCTCTAATATATGTGGACATTCTAAAGGCAAAGAAGAACCTATTTGTGGTAGTCAAGTCTATTGACATCACTCTCATGGAGAAGGACCCAACTTACTTCGGATAAGCAGTTGCTCTTTGTCACCAGTGGGGCCTTATTGCTATCATCACATTCAACAAGGACTATGATGCAGAGATTGTGGCTCAATTCTATGTCACTGCTCATTTTCATGCCAATGAGCATATATCCATGTTATGCATGACTGGAGGGAATATATTCAAAGTTGATTGGAAGGACTTCATGGACTATCTGGGCGTTGCTATTGAGGGGGGGGGGGAAACAACCCATTTGGTCTCTAGCCTCACAAGGATTCACCTCCTATTCACAAGTCAAAGCTTATTCGGTTCTCAAGGACTGTGAGTACTGCAAGAGGGCCACTCGCATGGAGCTCATCCCATTCTTGGACATTATGCACTGTATCTTTCACAACACTCTTTTCCCTCACATTGGGAACCAGGATCAGGTACACTCCTATTTGGCGGATCTTCTATTGCTTTGCATCACGAGAAGGGCATGACATCTACTCTGGACATCTCCCACATCATGTGGCGTGAGCTTCGTTCTGTTGTGCTTGACCGGAAGGTGCCCATCTATGGCCCTTATCTGTATAAGTTTATTGAGACAAGTTGGGCTACTGAGTTTCCGGAGAGGCACTTCCTACTTAGCATATGGTGTCTCATGGGGTTCTGAATTTGCGCCTGAAGGATAACTGTGGGACTGCACCTGCTGCCCCTAGTGAGGAGATTGCCCCCACGGAGTATGATGATGAAGCTGAGCAAGATTATGAGTTTGTACTCCCTCCCGAGAAGGTACCATCTTGGGTGTCCAAGCTCACGACAAAGATGAAGAAGCTCTTCTGCATGCAAGCCAAGGGGCAGTACAGGGCTCATGTGGCAGAGAAGGCGGATAACACTCGCCATAAGAACATGATGAGGGCCCTGGGTCAGGAGATAACTAGTGGGACTGAGGACCGGGTCACGGATGAGGAGAACTAGATCTCGCAGCATTGCAATTGGTCGGACTCAGAGGCAGAGCGTCAGGCAGCTGCAGCAGAGGAGTCTAAGGAGCACGAGGATTCGGATGAGCACGAGGAGTACTGATGTTCTGGAGCATAATCATCACCTTGGTCGTGTTTAGTGCTCTTTACCCTTTTGGTTTCTTGATGCCAAAGGGCTAGAGAGTTTAGGGATTTGTTGAGTCACGAGTGTGTCTCCTTGTTGTTGCTTTCGTGAACTCCCTCATTTTGTTTGCTTTTAATTTTGTGTGTAGAACCTTCGTACCTATCATATGGTGTGAGACATTTGCTACCTTATCTCTATGTTTATGTCAAGTATCATATTAGCTTCTGAGATGTTATTTATCTTGTGCTCTATCTTTATGCTTGCATGGTATCGCATATGTGTTTATCCATCTCATATTCTTGATGCAATTATTGCCGGTCCATAAAATACAGGGGGGTATTGATCCTAATCTTTGTGTTTTGCATTCCAAAAGCATACCCAAATAGTGCACACATCTAGGGGGAGCCCATCTATATTTTGTAGATGTTGGGATTGCATGTTATCTAATCATATTCTTATGCAAATATCGTGTTGTAATCAATCCACCAAATAGGGGGAGATTGTTAGGGCATATTTCTCCCTTAGTAGTTTTGTTGATTGATGACAATGCTTTTGCTGACTAATCATGTGTATTGAGCATTTCAGATAATCTACACTACAAAAAAAGACACATCTGTGACATTTTGGCCCGAATGGAATTTTTCTGTCATGGTTAGGACACTTCTATCATCATACATGTGGTGGGATCCAACTTCTATGACAAAAACTTATGACAGAAAATGGGCTTTTTCTCCTGGGAGGGCCGGGGATGCACCTGCATGACATTCTTTGGGCCGTCCATGATGGAAATGGAAGCAATGGCGAGGAAAATTTCAGGGAGTTCCCGGTTACGATGGGTGGTCGGGGCCGAGCGATGCACAGAGGTTTGCGTGTTTCTCTCGTATAGGTATGCGCGCGTGTGTGCGAGGCGTTGGGCTCTAACTGAACCCGAGCGAGGCGTTCGCTTACTGAACCCGAGCAAGGCGTTCACTTACTGAACCCGAGCGATTACACTAGCTACGTTACTGAACCCGAGCCATCGATCCCTTGGCTGTTAACTGAACCCAAGTGATTCCTTCACTGCTGACTGAACCCGAGGGATACCTTAGCTACTGCTGCTAACTGCACGCGAGTGATCGATCATTGTTGCTGCTTACTGAAGCCGATCAAACCTGCCTCTTGATGTGCCTCTTGATTAACAGTGACCATTGGGGGTTGGTTGAACGAGTCGAGACACGGTGAGTCTAGCCGGTTGGTTGGGGTTGGATGAAGAGTTCCCGGTGGGGGTTGGATAAACACGACACCGTGGTAGTAGGCCGTTGCTGCAGGATGAACAACACCCCGAGTAGGCCGCCATACCCGAGCCGGTTGGGGGTGGATGAACAGGACCCTGTGGAGGGCTGGTTAAACAGTAGCCGGTGGAGGCTGGATGAACAGTAGCTGGTGGAGGCAGGAGGAAGATGCGGTGGATGAACAGTAGCAGGTGGAGGCTGGAGGAAGTCGACGGTGGATGAATAGTAGCCCGTGGAGACTCATGCTAGGTAGTAGACGGTGGATGAACAGTAGCCCGTGGAGTCCTATTGTGCGGAAGCCAGACCGCTCCCGATGAACAGGAACCTGTTTCGACCGTAGGCGCTCCAACAAAAGTCCGTTTCCTCCGTTTTGCAGTACGGCACACCCCTCCCGATCAACAGGATCCCGTTTCAAACGTAGGCACTCGAACAAAAGTCCATTTCCTCCGTTTTGCGGTACGCCAGACCCTTCTCGGTGAACAAGACCCTGTCTCGACCGTACACAGTGGAACAGAAGGCCGTTTCCTCCGTTCTGCATTACGCCAGACCTCGTTTTGGCTGTTCCGTCCAAGCCGGGTGGCTCCTGATGAACATGACGTATTTTGACCCAGTCGGGTGCCTCCCGATGAACACGACACTGTTTCCTCCATTCCGACCCAGCCGGTTGGCTGCCGATGTACATGACGACGTTGTTGTACGCGTTAGAGACCCCACCCATATGTACGTACGTAGCCGTATTTAGTTTCTTGCAGCGTGGCTGTACGTACCAGTACACAATATAGACGGGGTGGGGTGACATGCTACATGATGTGGCTCTATCTACGGCCCGGTATGGCCCAGCCTCGTGAGGGGCCCTCGCGAGGGGCCAAGCCTCGCGAGGGGCCAAACCTCGCGAGGCGGACGACACCAAGACCTCCCTGAGGGCGGCCTCACCAGGCTGGCTCCCAAGGAGCGGAGATTTCAATGCAAGGTGCACCTCGCGAGGTTCATGTGACGTGAGCCATGACGAGCAAGGCCAGGCGGGCATAGTGTACCAGTTTCCTATTTGGTGTTAAGGAGGCAAGGGCAGGCGCGGAGTCCCGAGGAATCAAGCAAAGGTTTCCATATTGTTGCAACGAGACTAAGACCGCCAGGATGGCAGGACGGAGGTCATCGCGGAGCCCACCACAGCGTCACCACCAGAGCCTTTGCAGGTGAAGACTACTTTTGTCAGGATAGCTTGTACTAGTTGTTCCCCTTCAAATTTGGCCGTTGTGGGATCCCTTCCTGCCTACATTTGGGAAGAGGACCAAGGCCACTATAAATAGGACTTAGCCCCCACCATAGAGGAGGAGATCGATTCCACCCGAACCACATCACCAGCTCATCGAGCTCAAGAACACCTCTCCTCCTGAGGCTATTCATCCACTTTACTAGTTCGTCCTCAGCCCCTCGAGGCAATCCACCACAAAGTTGGAGTAGGGTATTACGCCACAAGGTGGCCCGAACCAGGATAAAATGTTGTGTCTCTTGTCCCTTGGGTTCGTCGAGCTAGGCCGTGGGATCATCATACAGGCAGATAGGGAAGAGAGAGTTCTTCGCACGCACCCCAGAGTTCGAACCTCTCAAGGGTCTGCGGAACCCCGAATCCGACATTTGGCGCGCCAAGTAGGGGTGCGTCAAAGCTTCGCCTCTCCGCCTGCTTCACCTTGCCAACCTAGTCCAAGTCGGTTGGCTCCTGATGAACATGACGTATTTTGACCCGGTCGGGTGCCTCCCGATGAACATGACACTGTTTCCTCCATTCAGACCCAGCTGGTTGGCTGCCGATGTACAGGACGACGTTGTTGTACACGTTAGAGACCCCGCCCATATGTACGTACGTAGCCGTATTTACTTTCTTGCAGCATGGTTGTACGTACCTGTACACAATATAGACGGGACCATGATAGCTTCATTCATCATGCTCGTTGCAAGAACCCAGACCATCCTAGCGGGTCCAAGCGATACCGTACAACAGATGGTACTCCACCAGTTCCAGTGGTCCTGCACGACAACATGTCAAGAAAAATGCCAGTAAGCCAAAGGAGAAGGAGAAGTACACCCCTATGGATGAGACGATTGGGAAGGAGTTTGCCATGTGGCGTATGCGCAATCCATATCAGGGTGTTTAGGGTGGTGCTCTTGTTGGTCGTCCCTTATGGACAAAGGAGCAGTCTCTAATATATGTGGACATTCTAAAGGCAAAGAAGAACCTATGTGTGGTAGTCAAGTCTATTGACATCACTCTCATGGAGAAGGACCCAGCTTACTTCGGAGAAGCACTTGCTCTTTGTCACCAGTGGGGCCTTATTGCTATCATCACATTCAACAAGGACTATGATGCAGAGATTGTGGCTCAATTCTATGTCACTGCTCACTTTCATGCCAATGAGCATATATCCATTTGGAGACCCCCGTTCCCAGGACGCCGACAGTAGCCCCCGGGCCCAAGGCGCGCTTGGACTTGGCTTCGAGGCGAAGCCAAGGGGCAAGTGCGGAGCGCCGCGGGCCCCAACCGCCTGCGGCCTTGATTGACGCGTGGCGACTGACGGGACGTGGGCGTCTCCACTTCCCCACGCTGCCTCGGCAACTGCCCGACTTGACGAGCACCTAGTGCATGCAGAAAAAAACCATCATTACTTGCGATTGTGGGGGTCGCCGGTTGGCCTTCTCCTGCTATAAATGGGGAGGCGGGGCGGAGCGCCCGTCGCCCATCTCTTCCCATTCCGCTTGCTTCTTCTTCCTTGCTTCACTGCTAGCAGCAACACCCATGGCGCCGATATGGAGATTCTCGATCGCTGAGAAGGGAAAAGCCCCCTGCGATGAGCCGGGGCCACTTCCACCGAAGAAGAGGCTGGCCCACCACCGCGACATCGTCGTGAGGCCGGAGGTGTCAAGGCCTTGGTATGAGCAGCCTCCCCCCGGATATCCTCTGCCTTTGTATGCCCCGGCCGAGGGCTCCGGAGGAGGAGGTGGCGATTAACGCCATCCACACTGCGGCCATGGTCGCCGCGCTGCGGTGGCGCGCGCCGTCACCCCAGGAATCCACACCGAGGGCTCCTCGCGCGAACTGGTGGTGTGGGTGGCGGTGCCTCCGCTCTCTTGGATCCGCTTCCCGCAGTTCTTCTCTGCCGAGATGCCGCCGAGTGGTCCCCTCGAGCTACGGCTGCAGCACGTCGAGTGCGATGCCCCGGCGACGGGGGCGGAGGTTGAGGTCGTCTACCCGGGCAAGATCTTTGTGACTTGCGGATGCGGCCAGGTCGCCCAAGCTTGCCGTGCGGAGGCCCTCGCCATCCACTTCGAATACGACGGCGCCTCCATGATGTTTTTCAAGGTCTTCAACGGGGAAGGCCGCCGCCTGGAGTGCTGCCCTGGAGGGGGTCGTCGGGGCGACATAGCGGCAGGAGCCGGGTGATACGTCCATTTTGCATCATGCTTTTATATCGATATTTATTGCATTATGGGCTGTTATTACTAATTAAGTCACAATACTTATGCCTATTCTCTCTTATTTTACAAGGCTTACATAAAGAGGGAGAATGCCAGCAGCTGGAATTCTGGGCAGGAAAAGGAGCAAATATTAGAGACCTATTCCACACAACTCCAAAAGTCCTGAAACTCCACGGAAATTATTTTTGGAAATAATAAAAAATACTGAGCGAATAAAATACCAGAGGGGGCCCACACCCTGGCCACGAGGGTGGTGGCGCGCCCTACCCCCTGGGCGCGCCCCCTGCCTCTTGGGCCCCCTGGTGGACCTCCGGTGCCCATCTTCTGCTATATGAAGTCTTTCGTCCGAGAAATAATCATAAGCAAGCTTTCGGGACGAGACTCCGCCGCCACGAGGCGGAACCTTGGTGGAACCAATCTAGGGCTCCGGCAGAGCTATTCTCCCGAGGGCACTTCCCTCCGGGAGGGGGAAATCATCGCCGCCGTCATCACCAACGATCCTCTCATCGGGAGGGGGTCAATCTCCATCAACATCTTCACCAGCACCATCTCCTCTCAAACCCTAGTTCATCTCTTGTATTCAATTCTTGTCTCTAAGTCTGAGATTGGTCCCTGTAGGTTGCTAGTAGTGTTGATTACTCCTTGTAGTTGATACTAGTTGGTTTATTTGGTGGAAGATCATATGTTCAGATCCTATATGCATATTAATACTCCTCTGATTATGAACATGAATATGCTTTGTGAGTAGTTACGTTTGTTCCTGAGGACATGGGAGAAGTCTTGCTATTAGTAGTCATGTGAATTCGGTATTCGTTCGATATTTTGATGAGATGTATGTTGTGTTTCCTCTAGTGGTGTTATGTGAACGTCGACTACATGACACTTCACCATTACTTGGGCCTAGAGGAAGGCATTGGGAAGTAATAAGTAGATGATGGGTTGCTAGAGTGACAGAAGCTTAAACCCTAGTTTATGCGTTGCTTCGTAAGGGGCTGATTTGGATCCATATGTTTCATGCTATGGTTAGGTTTACCTTAATACTTCTTTTGTAGTTGCGGATGCTTGCAATAGGACTTAATCATAAGTGGGATGCTCTTCCATGTAAGGACAATGTTGTAAATATGCCCTAGAGGCAATAATAAATGGTTATTATTATATTTCTGTGTTCATGATAATAGTCTATTATTCATGCTATAATTGTATTGTCCGGAAATCGTAATACATGTGTGAATACATAGACCACAACCTGTCCCTAGTAAGCCTCTAGTTGACTAGATCGTTGATCAACAGATAGTCATGGTTTCCTGACTATGGACATAGGATGTCATTGATAACGGGATCACATCATTAGGAGAATGATGTGATGGACAAGACCCAACTTAAGCATAGCATAAAAGATCGTGTAGTTTCGTTTGCTAGAGCTTTTCCAATGTCAAGTATCTTTTCCTTAGACCATGAGATCGTGCAACTCCCGGATACCGTAGGAGTGCTTTGGGTGTGCCAAACGTCACAACGTAACTGGGTGACTATAAAGGTGCATTACGGGTATCTCCGAAAGTGTCTGTTGGGTTGGCACGGATCGAGACTGGGATTTGTCACTCCGTGTAAACGGAGAGGTATCTCTGGGCCCACTCGGTAATGCATCATCATAATGAGCTCAATGTGACTAAGGCGTTAGTCACGGGATCATGCATTGCGGTACGAGTAAAGAGACTTGCCGGTAACGAGATTGAACTAGGTATTGGGATACCGACGATCGAATCTCGGGCAAGTAACATACCGATTGACAAAGGGAATTGCATACGGATTGATTGAATCCTCGACACCGTGGTTCACCCAATGATATCATCGTGGAACATGTGGGAGCCAACATGGGTATCCAGATCCCGCTGTTGGTTATTGACCGGAGAGGCGTCTCGGTCATGTCTGCATGTCTCCCGAACCCGTAGGGTCTACACACTTAAGGTCCGGGACGCTAGGGTTGTAGAGATATATGTATGCGGAAACCCGAAAGTTGTTCGGAGTCCCGGATGAGATCCCGGACGTCACGAGAGGTTCCGGAATGGTCCGGAGGTGAAGAATTATATATAGGAAGTCCAGTTTTGGCCACCGGGAAAGTTTCGAGGGTTATCGGTATTGTACCGGGACCACCGGAAGGGTCCCGGGGGTCCACCGGGTGGGGCCACCTGTCCCGGAGGGCCCCGTGGGCTGAAAGTGGAAGGGAACCAGCCCCTAGTGGGCTGGGGCGCCTCCTTGGGCCTCCCCCCCATGCGCCTAGGGTTGGGAACCCTAGGGGGGAGTTCCCCCTTGCCTTGGGGGGCAAGGCAACCCCTTCCCCCCCTTGGCCGCCGCCGCCCCAACCCTAGATGGGTTTTGGCCGGCTCCCCCCTCCCAAGGGGTCCTATAAATAGTGGGGGGAGGGAGGGCAGCAAACACACACAGCCTTTGGCGCCTCCCTCCTCGCCTGCAACACCTCTCTCTCTCGCGCAGAAGCTCGGCGAAGCCCTGCCGAAGAGCCGCTACATCCACCACCACGCCGTCGTGCTGTTGGATCTCCATCAACCTCTCCTCCCCCCTTGCTGGATCAAGAAAGGAGGAGACGTCGCTGCACCGTACGTGTGTTGAACGCGGAGGTGCCGTACGTTCGGCACTCGGTCATCGGTGATTTGGATCACGGCGAGTACGACTCCGTCATCCACGTTCATTGGAACGCTTCTGCTCGCGATCTACAACGGTATGTAGATGCACTCCCTTCCCCTCGTTGCTAGTAGACTCCATAGATGCATCTTGGTGAGCGTAGGAAAATTTTAAAATTATGCTACGATTCCCAACAGTGGCATCATGAGCCAGGCCTATGCGTAGTTACTATGCACGAGTAGAACACAAAGAAGTTGTGGGCGTTGATGTTGCCAATTCTTCTTGCCGCTACTAGTCGTTTCTTGTTTCGGCGGCATTGTAGGATGAAGCGGCCCGGACCGACCTTACACGTACGCTTACGTGAGACAGGTTCCACCGATTGACATGCACTAGTTGCATAAGGTGGCTAGCGGGTGTCTGTCTCTCCTACTTTAGTCGAAACAGATTCGATGAAAAGGGTCCTTATGAAGGGTAAATAGAAATTGGCAAATCACGTTGTGGTCATACGTAGGTAAGAAACGTTCTTGCTAGAAACCTACAAACCACGTAAAAACTTGCAACAACAATTAGAGGACGTCTAACTTGTTTTTGCAGCAAGTGCTATGTGATGTGATATGGCCAGAAGATGTGATGAATGATATATGTGATGTATGAGATTGATCATATTCTTGTAATAGGAATCACGACTTGCATGTCGATGAGTATGACAACCGGCAGGAGCCATAGGAGTTGTCTTTATTATTTTGTATGACCTGCGTGTCATTGAATAACGCCATGTAAATTACTTTACTTTATTGCTAAGCGCGTTAGCCATAGAAGTAGAAGTAATCGTTGGCGTGACAACTTCATGAAGACACAATGATGGAGATCATGGTGTCATGCCGGTGACAAAGATGATCATGGTGCCCCGAAGATGGAGATCAAAGGAGCATGATGATATTGGCCATATCATGTCACTATTTGATTGCATGTGATGTTTATCATGTTTTTGCATCTTATTTGCTTAGAACGACGGTAGCAAGTAGGATGATCCCTTATAATAATTTCAAGAAAGTGTTCACCCTAACTGTGCACCGTTGCGAAGGTTCGTCGTTTCGAAGCACCACGTGATGATTGGGTGTGATAGATTCTTACGTTCGAATACAACGGGTGTTGACGAGCCTAGCATGTACAGACATGGCCTCGGAACACACGCAATACACTTAGGTTGACTTGACGAGCCTAGCATGTACAGACATGGCCTCGGAACACGGAGGACCGAAAGGTCGAGCATGAGTCGTATAGAAGATACGATCAACATGGAGATGTTCACCGATCTTGACTAGTCCGTCTCACGTGATGATCGGACACGGCCTAGTTGAGCTCGGATCATGTTTCACTTAGATGACTAGAGGGATGTTTGTCTGAGTGGGAGTTCATTAATAATTTGATTAGATGAACTCAATTATCATGAACTTAGTCTAAAATCTTTACACTATGTATTGTAGATCAAATGGCCAACGTTGCCCTCAATTTCAACGCGTTCCTAGAGAAACCAAGCTGAAAGATGATGGCAGCAACTATACGGACTGGGTCCGGAACCTGAGGCTCATCCTTATAGTAGCCAAGAAAGATTATGTCTTAGAAGCACCGCTAGGTGATGCACCAATCCCACAGAACCAAGACGTTATGAACGCTTGGCAATCACGTGCTGATGATTACTCCCTCGTTCAGTGCGGCATGCTTTACAGCCTAGAACCGGGTCTCCAAAAGCGTTTTGAGAAACATGGAGCATATGAGATGTTCGAGGAGCTGAAACTAGTTTTTCAAGCTCATGCCCGGGTCGAGAGATATGATGTCTCCGACAAGTTCTTCAGCTGTAAAATGGAGGAGAACAGTTCTGTTAGTGAGCACATACTCAGAATGTCTGGGTTGCACAACCGCTTGTCTCAGCTGGGAGTTAATCTCCCGGATGACGCGGTCATTGACAGAATCCTCCAGTCGCTTCCACCAAGCTACAAGAGCTTTGTGATGAACTACAATATGCAGGGGATGGAAAAGACCATTCCCGAGGTGTATTCAATGCTGAAATCAGCTGAGGTAGAGATCAGAAAAGAACATCAAGTGTTGATGGTGAATAAAACCACTAAGTTCAAGAAGGGCAAGGGTAAGAAGAACTTCAAGAAGGACGGCAAGGGAGTTGCCGCGCCCGGTAAGCCAGTTACCGGGAAGAAGTCAAAGAATGGACCCAAGCCCGAGACTGAGTGCTTTTATTGCAAGGGAAGTGGTCACTGGAAGCCGAACTGCCCCAAATATTTGGCGGACAAGAAGAAGGCCGGCAACACCCAAGGTATATGTGATATACAAGTAATTGATGTGTACCTTACCAGTACTCGCAGTCGCTCCTGGGTATTTGATACCGGTGCGGTTGCTCATATTTGTAACTCAAATCAGGAACTACGGAATAAACGGAGACTGGCAAAAGACGAGGTGACGATGCGCGTCGGGAATGGTTCCAAGGTCGATGTGATCGCCGTCGGCACGCTACCTCTGCATCTACCCACGGGATTAGTTATAAACCTCAATAATTGTTATTTAGTGCCAGCTTTGAGCATGAACATTGTATCTGGATCTCGTTTAATTCGAGATGGCTACTCATTTAAATCTAAGAATAATGGTTGTTCTATTTATTTGAGAGATATGTTTTATGGTCATGCCCCGCTGGTCAATGGTTTATTCTTGATGAATCTCGAACGTGATGCTACACATGTTCATAGTGTGAATACCAAAAGATGTAAAGTTGATAACGATAGTCCCACATACTTGTGGCACTGCCGCCTTGGTCACATTGGTGTCAAGCGCATGAAGAAGCTCCATGCAGATGGACTTTTGGAGTCTCTTGATTACGAATCATTTGACACGTGCGAACCATGCCTCATGGGTAAGATGACCAAGACTCCGTTCTCCGGAACAATGGAGCGAGCGACCAACTTATTGGAAATCATACATACCGATGTGTGCGGTCCAATGAGCGTTGAGGCTCGCGGAGGATATCGTTATGTTCTCACTCTCACTGATGATTTAAGTAGATATGGGTATGTCTACCTAATGAAACACAAGTCTGAAACCTTTGAAAAGTTCAAGGAATTTCAGAGTGAAGTCGAGAATCAACGTGACAGGAAAATAAAATTCTTACGAGCAGATCGTGGTGGAGAATATTTAAGTCACGAATTTGGTACACACTTAAGGAAATGTGGAATAGTTTCACAACTCACGCCGCCTGGAACACCTCAGAGAAATGGTGTGTCCGAACGTCGTAATCGCACTCTATTGGATATGGTGCGATCTATGATGTCTCTTACCGATTTACCGCTCTCATTTTGGGGTTATGCTTTAGAGACTGCCGCATTCACTTTAAATAGGGCACCGTCTAAATCCGTTGAGACGACACCGTATGAATTATGGTTTGGGAAGAAACCTAAGCTGTCGTTTCTAAAAGTTTGGGGATGCGATGCTTATGTCAAGAAACTTCAACCTGAAAAGCTCGAACCCAAATCGGAAAAATGCGTCTTCATAGGATACCCTAAGGAAACTATTGGGTATACCTTCTACCTCAGATCCGAAGGCAAGATCTTCGTTGCCAAGAACGGGTCCTTTCTAGAGAAGGAGTTTCTCTCGAAAGAATTGAGTGGGAGGAAAGTGGAACTTGATGAGGTGATAGTCACCCCTTCCGAACCGGAAAGTAACGCAGCGCGGGAAAGTGTTCCTGTGGTGCCTACACCGACTGGGGAGGAAGTTAATGATGATGATCATGAAGCTTCAGATCAAGTTACTGAACTTCGTAGGTCCACAAGGACACGTTCCGCACCAGAGTGGTACGGCAACCCTGTCCTGGAAATCATGTTGTTAGACAACGGTGAACCTTCGAACTATGAAGAAGCGATGGCGGGCCCAGATTCCGACAAATGGCTAGAAGCCATGAAATCCGAGATAGAATCCATGTATGAAAACAAAGTATGGACGGACGCAGATGGTAATGTGACCATCTACAAAGCTCGACTTGTCGCTAAGGGTTATCGACAAGTTCAAGGGGTTGACTACGATGAGACTTTCTCACCCGTAGCGAAGCTGAAGTCCGTCCGAATCATGTTAGCAATTGCCGCATACTATGATTATGAGATATGGCAGATGGACGTCAAAACGGCATTCCTTAACGGCTTCCTTAAGGAAGAGTTGTATATGATGCAGCCGGAAGGTTTCGTCGATCCTAAGAATGCTAACAAAGTATGCAAGCTCCAGCGCTCAATCTATGGGCTGGTGCAAGCATCTCGGAGTTGGAACGTTCGCTTTGATGAGATGATCAAAGCGTTTGGGTTTACACAGACTTATGGAGAAGCCTGTGTTTACAAGAAAGTGAGTGGGAGCTCTGTAGCATTTCTCATATTATATGTGGATGACATATTATTGATGGGAAATGATATAGAATTCTTGGAAAGTATAAAGGCCTATTTGAATAAATGTTTTTCAATGAAGGACCTTGGAGAAGCTGCTTATATATTAGGCATCAAGATCTATAGAGATAGATCAAGACGCCTCATTGGTCTTTCACAGAGTACATACCTTGACAAGATATTGAAGAAGTTCAGTATGGATCAGTCCAAGAAGGGGTTCTTGCCTGTATTGCAAGGTGTGCAATTGAGCACGGCTCAATGCCCGACCACGGCAGAAGATATAGAAGAGATGAGTGCCATCCCCTATGCCTCGGCCATAGGGTCTATTATGTATGCCATGCTGTGTACCAGACCTGATGTAAACCTTGCCGTAAGTTTGGTAGGAAGGTACCAAAGTAATCCCGGCAAGGAACACTGGACAGCGGTCAAGAATATCCTGAAGTACCTGAAGAGGACTAAGGATATGTTTCTCGTCTATGGAGGTGACGAAGAGCTCGTCGTAAAGGGTTACGTCGACGCTAGCTTCGACACAGATCCGGATGACTCAAAGTCACAGACCGGATACGTGTATATTTTGAATAGAGGAGCAGTAAGCTGGTGCAGTTGCAAGCAAAGCGTCGTGGCGGGATCTACATGTGAAGCGGAATACATGGCAGCCTCGGAGGCAGCACAGGAAGCAGTCTGGATGAAGGAGTTCATTACCGACCTAGGGGTGATTCCCAATGCGTCGGGCCCAATGACTCTCTTCTGTGACAACACTGGAGCTATTGCCCTTGCGAAGGAGCCCAGGTTTCACAGGAAGACCAGGCATATCAAGCGTTGCTTCAACTCCATTCGTGAAAGTGTTCAAAATGGAGACATAGATATTTGTAAAGTACACACGGACCTGAATGTAGCAGATCCGTTGACTAAACCTCTCCCTAGGGCAAAACATGATCAACACCAGGACGCAATGGGTGTTCGATTCATCACAATGTAACTAGATTATTGACTCTAGTGCAAGTGGGAGACTGTTGGAAATATGCCCTAGAGGCAATAATAAATGGTTATTATTATATTTCTGTGTTCATGATAATAGTCTATTATTCATGCTATAATTGTATTGTCCGGAAATCGTAATACATGTGTGAATACATAGACCACAACCTGTCCCTAGTAAGCCTCTAGTTGACTAGCTCGTTGATCAACAGATAGTCATGGTTTCCTGACTATGGACATAGGATGTCATTGATAACGGGATCACATCATTAGGAGAATGATGTGATGGACAAGACCCAACTTAAGCATAGCATAAAAGATAGTGTAGTTTCGTTTGCTAGAGCTTTTCCAATGTCAAGTATCTTTTCCTTAGACCATGAGATCGTGCAACTCCCGGATACCGTAGGAGTGCTTTGGGTGTGCCAAACGTCACAACGTAACTGGGTGACTATAAAGGTGCATTACGGGTATCTCCGAAAGTGTCTGTTGGGTTGGCACGGATCGAGACTGGGATTTGTCACTCCGGGTGACGGAGAGGTATCTCTGGGCCCACTCGGTAATGCATCATCATAATGAGCTCAATGTGACTAAGGCGTTAGTCACGGGATCATGCATTGCGGTACGAGTAAAGAGACTTGCCGGTAACGAGATTGAACAAGGTATTGGGATACCGACGATCGAATCTCGGGCAAGTAACATACCGATTGACAAAGGGAATTGCATACAGATTGATTGAATCCTCGACACCGTGGTTCACCCGATGATATCATCGTGGAACATGTGGGAGCCAACATGGGTATCCAGATCCCGCTGTTGGTTATTGACCGGAGAGGCGTCTCGGTCATGTCTGCATGTCTCCCGAACCCGTAGGGTCTACACACTTAAGGTCCGGTGACGCTAGGGTTGTAGAGATATATGTATGCGGAAACCCGAAAGTTGTTCGGAGTCCCGGATGAGATCCCGGACGTCACGAGAGGTTCCGGAATGGTCCGGAGGTGAAGAATTATATATAGGAAGTCCAGTTTTGGCCACCGGGAAAGTTTTGGGGGTTATCGGTATTGTACCGGGACCACCGGAAGGGTCCCGGGGGTCCACCGGGTGGGGCCACCTGTCCCGGAGGGCCCCGTGGGCTGAAAGTGGAGGGGAACCAGCCCCTAATGGGCTGGGGCACCACTTTGGGCCTCCCCCCATGCGCCTAGGGTTGGGAACCCTAGGGGGGGAGTTTCCCCTTGCCTTGGGGGGCAAGGCAACCCCTTCCCCCTTGGCCGCCGCCCCCCCCTTGGAGATCCCATCTCCAAGGGCTGCACACCCCCCCTTGGGGGCCTATATAAAGGGGGGGGAGGGAGGGCAGTAGACTACAGCCTTTGGCGCCTCCCTCCTCCCCTGCAACACCTCTCTCTCGCGCGCAGAAGCTCGGCGAAGCCTTGCCGGAGAGCCGCTACATCCACCACCACGCCGTCGTGCTGTTGGATCTCCATCAACCTCTCCACCCCCCTTGCTGGATCAAGAAAGGAGGAGACGTCGCTGCACCGTACGTGTGTTGAACGCGGAGGTGCCGTCCGTTCGGCACTCGGTCATCGGTGATTTGGATCACGGCGAGTACGACTCCGTCATCCACGTTCATTGGAACGCTTCCGCTCGCGATCTACAAGGGTATGTAGATCCACTCCTTTCCCCTCGTTGCTAGTAGACTCCATAGATGCATCTTGGTGAGCGTAGGAAAATTTTAAATTATGCTACGATTCCCAACAGACAACACCCAAGCACCACTCCACCCACATATGAAATTATCAATGTACCGAACGCCAATCATACGAACGTGATGAAAACTAGCTTGACGATAATTCCCATGTGTCCTCGGGAGCGCTTTTCTCCATATAAGAAATTGCGCAGGCTTGTCCTTTGCTACAAAAAGGATTGGGCCACCTTGCTGCACTTAATTTACTTTTGTTACTTGTTGCTCGTTACAAATTATCTTATCACAAAACTATTTGTTACCTATAATTTCAGTGCTTGCAGAGAATACCTTCCTGAAAACCGCTTATCATTTCCTTTTGCTCCTCGTTGGGTTCGACACTCTTACTTATCGAAAGGACTACGATAGATCCCCTATACTTGTGGGTCATCAAGACTATTTTCTGGCGCCGTTTCCGAGGAGTGAAGTGCCTTTGGTAGGTTGAATTTGGTAAGGAAAAAAATTATATAGTGTGCTGAAATTTACTGTCACTTGTTGCTATGGAAAGTAATCCTCTGAGGGGCTTGTTCGGGGTATCTTCACCCCGACCAATAGAGCAAAGAGTTGCTCCTCAACCTACTGAACCTACTTAAAATGAAAATGTCTAATTTCAAATTCCTTCGGGTATGATAGAAAAACTGCTAGCTAGTCCTTTTGCAGGAGACGGAACATTACATCCTGATGAGCACTTAATCTATGTGGATGAAGTTTGAGGATTATTTAAGCTTGCAGGTATGACCGATGATGTTATCAAGAAGAAGGTCTTCCATTTATTTTTGAAGGGAGATGCGTTGACATGATACAGGCTATGTGATGATATGGGATCATGAGACTATAAGCGATTGAAATTGGAATTTCATCAGAAGTTTTATCCTATGCATCTTGTTCATCGTGATCATAATTATATATATAATTTTTGGCATCACGAAGGAGAAAGCATGGCTCAAGATTGGGGGAGGCTTAAGTCAGTGTTATATTCATGCCCCAATCATGAGCTCTCGAGAGAAAACAATTATTCAAAAAATTTAGGCTCGGCTTTCTGACAACAATCGCACCATGCTCGATACTTCTTGTACTGGTTTTATGATGTTGAAATCAAATGGAATTTATTGGAAAGAATTAAACGTAACTCTGAAGATTGCTAAACCTTGTGCTAAAGATAAACATAGACCTGTGGTAGGCATGTCTGTTATTTATGTTAAAATAGGAGATCATTGTTATCATGGCTTATGTGACATGGGTGCTAGTGCAATACCTATTGACTTATAAAAAGAAATTATGCATGATATTGCCCCCGCTGAGTTAGAAGAAATTGCTGTTACCATTAAGCTTGCCAATAGAGATACTACATCACCAATTGGAATTGTTAGAGATGTTGAAGTCTTATGTTGGAAAACAAAATATCCTGCTGATTTTCTTGTTCTTGGTTCCCCACAAGATAGCTTTTGTCCCATTATATTTGGTAGACCCTTCTTAAACACTGTTAATGCTAAGATAGACTGCGAAAAGGATGTTGTTACTATTGGTTTGGGTGATATGTCTCATGAGTTTAATTTTTCTAAATTTTGTAGACAACACCATGAAGAGGAATTGCCTAGTAAAGATGAAATTATTGGTCTTGCTTCTATTGCCACACCTCCTAGTGATCCTTTAGGACAATATTTGCTAGACCATGAAAATGATATGTTTATGAATGAAAGAAGGGAAATAGATGAAGTGTTCTTTAAACAGGGACCTATTTTGGAACACAACTTGCCTGTTGAAATGCTAGGGGATCCTCCTCCACCCAAGGGTGATCCCGTGTTTGAGCTTAAACCATTACCTGATACTCTTAAATATGCTTATCTTGATGAAAAGAAGATATATCCTGTTATAATTAGTGCTAACCTTTCAGAGAAGGAGGAAGAAAAATTATTGAAAACTCTGAAGAAGCACCGTGCTGCTATTGGATATACTCTTGATGATCTTAAGGGCATTAGTCCCACTCTATGCCAACACAAAATAAATTTGGAGAAAGACGCCAAACCAGTTATTGATCACCAACGACAGCTGAATCCTAAGATGAAAGAAGTGGTAAGAAAGGAAATATTAAACCTCCTCGAAGCCGGTATAATTTATCTCGTTGCTGATAGTCAGTGGGTAAGTCCTGTACACTGTGTCCCTAAGAAGGGAGGTATTACTGTCGTTCCTAATGATAAAGAGAAATTAATCCCGCAAAGAATTATTACAGGTTATAGGATGGTAATTGATTTTCGCAAATTAAATGAAGCTACTAAAAAAGATCATTACCCCTTACCTTTTATTGATCAAATGCTAGAAAGATTATCCAAACATACACATTTTTGCTTTCTGGATGGTTATTCTGGCTTCTCTAAAATACCTGTGTCAGCTGATGATCAAACTAAGACCACGTTTACTTGCCCTTTCTGTACTTTTGCTTATAGACGTATGCCTTTTGGTTTATGTAATGCACCTGCTACCTTTCAAAGATGCATGATGGCTATATTCTCTTATTTTTGTGAAAAGATTTGTGAGGTTTGCATGGACGATTTCTCCGTTTATGGATCCTCTTTTGATGATTGCTTGAGCAACCTTGATCGAGTTTTACAGAGATGTGAAGAAACTAACATTGTCTTGAATTGGGAGAAGTGCCACTTTATGGTTAATGAAGGTATTGTCTTGGGGCATAAAATTTCTGAGAGAGGTATTGAAGTGGATAAGGCTAAAGTTGATGCTATCGAAAAGATGCCATGTCCCAAGGACATCAAAGGTATAAGAAGTTTCCCTGGTCATGCCGGGTTTTATAGGAGGTTCATTAAGGAATTCTCAAAAATTTCTCGGCCTCTGACTAATTTATTACAAAAAGATATACCATTTGTTTTTGATGATGATTGTGTAGAAGCATTTGAAATAATTAAGAACGCATTGATCTCGGCACCTATTGTTCAGCCACCTGATTGGAATTTACCCTTTGAAATTATGTGTGATGCTAGTGATTATGCTATAGGTGCTGTTCTAGGGCAAAGAGTTGATAAGAAATTAAATGTCATTCAATATGCTAGTAAAACTATAGACAATGCTCAGAGGAATTATGCTACTACTGAAAAATAATTCTTAGCAATTGTATTTGCTTGTGATAAGTTCAGACCTTATATTGTTGATTCTAAAGTAACTATTCACACGGATCATGCTGCTATTAAATATCTTATGGAAAAGAAAGATGCTAAACCTAGACTTATTAGATGGGTTCTCATGCTACAAGAATTTGATTTGCATATTATTAATAGAAAGATGATAGCTTTCCTGATGAACAATTAAATGTCATAAATGCTTCTCGTACTGCTCCTTGGTATGCTGATTATGCTAATTACATTGTTGCTAAATTTACACCACCTAGTTTCACATACCAGCAAAAGAAAAAGTTTTTCTATGATTTAAGACATTACTTCTGGGATGACCCATGTCGTGGAATTGTCACGGCAGATGTCCTTAGTGTCAGGACTTAGTCGCGAGGCCAGCGCATCTATGTGGTAGCTAGAGAGGGGTTGGGCGGAATCGAGAGACGCAACACAAGACAAGGATTTACACAGCTTCGGGCCCTGGGAAACATCATCCGGTAATAGCCCTACATGCTGTTTGTGGCTAGGTCTTATTATGCTCATGAGAGAGTCGCTGGGAAACGGCTCTCGATGTCTAGCCCTAGAGATTGTTTCTTGTTCCTTGTCCCTCTTTGGGGGGCCCTGCCCCTCCTTATATAAGTTAGAGGGGCGGATTACATGTGCAGTCCTAGTAGGACTAGGACTAGTCTATCTTTTCTTACAAGTTGAATACATGTCCGGGTCTTGCTCCCTCGTAAAGGAAATATTCGTTCCCTTTCTCCTTAAGCCGGCCCACCAAAGTATAAGCTAGCCTGCTGGGCCTTGGGCCTTGTCGTCCGTCTGATCCGCCCGCCGGGTCTCCAGTGAGTCACAATGTCCAGGCGGGTTACCTGTGAATCGCCATGTTCGGGCGGATCACCAGTGAGTCACCAAGCTCTAGCCAGGTCTCTGGTGAGTCGCCAAGTAATGTCGGGTCATACCGCAGGGTATATCCCCGACATAAGCCCCCAGTTTAATTTGGATTTATCCATGTTGAACTGATCCTGCAAAATAACTCAAGAACAAATTTGACAAGTTGTGCTCTGGGTTAAATATTCTTGTAAGCCGGCACCTGATCATCCTTAAGTCCTTGACATTTTCTCATGGAATATCCGGGTCAATAGGCCAGCTTCATAATCCAGTTGCTGACATTGGCTCTTTATAAAGAAATATTATACGAAATAATCCATTTGAGTCGGTTTCCAAAACTCTGACTTGACAAAAATATTGGTCTTGAAATATTCAACTGATATTCAGCCGGCTTAAAGATGTAGATCTTGCCGATTTATGATTGCCAAAATTGTCGGGTTATAAATAAATGATGCCGGGTCATGACTGTTGCAGACACCGGGTTAATCTGGCCTACTCCCAACTGAGAATTTGAAGATTTTTTCTCCCTTATATGCATATCACCTGTAGCCCCCAAGTGCCGAGTTGTCATGCTTGCAGCAACCTGGGACTTGTAATTGCCTTATGCTCATGAAAACTTCAACCAGTGTAGCCCCCAAGGGCCGGGTCATTATGCAATAATGAGTAGGGACTTTGTAGATATAACCATGTAAACTTGAACAGCAACGTGTAGCCCCCAAGGGCCGGCTTAGTAAGATAACACTGAGCTGGGACTTTGATAATAACATCATATAATATAATCTCCGCCATGGGGCTTGAACCCACATCCACAAGGTTAAGAGCTTTGTAGTCTACCAACTGAATAGTGGATCGTTCAATATAATGGATTAATGCTTGTGTACCTTGAATTGTTGACAGGAGCAATTGGTAGCCCCCAAGGGCCGGCTCATTATAATGTGATGAGTCGGGTCTTCAATAAGATGAGAAAAAATGACTTTGCATTAGCCCCCAAGTGCCATGGTGCCTGCTGGCAGTGACATGGGACTTGCATATTTGATGTGATCTCAATTTAAATAATGTAGCCCCCAATTGCCGAGTCGTAAGCCTGCAGCGGCTCGGGACTATTCTTTCCATTGATAAAATAATAGCCATTGCGCCAAAGCGACTTTGAATACCTCATCTGTTGATAAGTCAATCCAGAGTTTAAATACCCGGCGGCTCTTGGCCGATGGCGATTTAATACGCCTCCATTGTAAGCCGGAATTTGTACAACCCAGCGGCTTATAGCCTTTGAGAAAATCAAGAATTGATAACCCTTTTGAGACACCAATTTCAATCTTTGATGATGGGCTTGAATTTAATCATTTATGTAAGTCATAGCTCAGTAAATCCTATAGAGTTTAAACAACATATGCCCTGGCGACTTAACGTCAAAAAACAGGGTGGGTAACCACCCAAATGTAGTCTTATCCTGCACATAATTAGATCACAAGATCCCTTGGCGGTTTACCGCAGGGCGGGTCATATATCTCACATATAACCATTGATGTGTAACAACGAGTCACAGATAAGCCTGTTATGAATCATAACTTTGAAACATAACTATAATAATAATATTATACCTGTGATATTGAATTTCCACTGCCGGTTTATGTCACCTGTGGAGTAAGGGTGATAACCCAATCTTTAGAAATCAAGACATCCAAATAGATGATGATTGTCATAAGCTGGCGATTTATCATCGAAAATCAAGCCGGGTTAAATAGCAACCACTCATATACACTTTAGATATGAAAAAGAGCTTCAAATAAAATCCAAAAATTGTTTGCAAAAAGAGACTTCAAAAATTTTGAGGCTTCTGATTCGAATACGATCAGAAAACCGTCCCAAAGGGGTTAAGCTAAGATTCGAATACGATTATATAGCCCCCAGTGGCTTTGGTGTTGCTGATCAAGAGGGTACCGATAGCTATGTTCTCTTTGGTTCGAATACGACCTATGTTTGAACAGGAAGCCCCCAAATGACCTTGAGAGTTGTTTAACGACGCTGATTCGAATACGATCGACGTCGGTTCCCAAAAGGGGTTGAGCTATGATTCGAATACGATCAAGAAGCCCCCTAGTGAGCTTGGCAGTGTGCCGATCAAGAGGGTACCGTCAGCTATGTTCTCTTTGGTTCGAATACGACCTATGTTTGAATAGGAAGCCCCCTAGTGATCACGAGAATATTTAACGACTCTGATTCGAATACGATCAGGGTCACATCAAAAGCGTTAAGCTAAATTCGAATACGATCAGCTCCCAATGGTCATTAAAGCAGGGTACCTATGTTTGGGTTGTGCGTTGTAAGAGACTCTTTTTGGTCCCTTTAATTTTTCCTGAGAACTCGAACTTTGCGAGAGATAAATTCTTTTTGAACCGGAAAAACCGGATATTGAGAGTTTCAAAGCTTTGTAATAGACAAATTTACCTTGAACCGGATTTGAGAGCTTGAAAACTTTGTGGCAGATAAATTTCCCTTGAACCGGATTTTAAACCGGATATTAAGAGCTTTAGTGCTTTGTGGGAGATGTCAAGTCTCTTGAGCCGGATCTAAACCGGAATCCTTCTTTTTAAGCCGGAAATTTTCTGACGGCCTTTAAAGTTTTCACCAATATAGCGGTAGCCTCCGGGACCGAATCATTTTTCCCTCCAATGACCCAGAGTTCTTGAATGCATTTAAACTGACGAATGCTGCCGAGTCATATCATTGCCCCCGATTCTCAAGACGACTCGAGGAGTTGGCTTCGAGATTCTCCATATTGACCATAGCATAAGGTGTATATCATTGGTGTTGATAGCACGATGTGAATCCACAGAAGGTTGAGGTGATTGCGGCGGGTTATAAATGATCCTGTATGAGCCGTGTCAGCAACTCGGCCAATGGTTCCTTCCAACTGGATGTTTTGAAGTTAACCAAACTGTAGTGGCGGCGACTTGTGCGCCTGCCCATTGAACCATCCAGTGCAGACGGCGGCTGATAATACATGATAATTTGCCTCCAATTTGTTGGAAGAAAACCGGGCTTCCCAAGCAGTGACTCGCTCATATTCAATAAACAGCTCATGCATACAGGTGCGCCCCAGTGTGCTTATATAGACCAACCCGCGAGAGACGGATGGTAGAGACGACCATTGCATCAGAGGCGGTACAGACTGATGAGTTGGTCACGTAGTTGTAAACTGGTGTGGTCGGGCGAGTCAATCGCCGGCGCGGTAAGCCACACGGATGGGCGAGTCAACCACGTCGTGTTGATGTAGTGAACAATTGTCCTGATATGTCAGGCAAGAAATCATCCACCGCGGAGTTGATGATCATCACGGTGAAGCTGAAATCAATCACGGCCATGTCGGCTGCGGGAGCAGACAGATGAGCCAGCCGCGGCGTTGTAAGCCGGTGCGGACGAGCAAGTTGTCCTCCGCGTTGTAACTCGGCGCGGACTCGTGAACCGGCCGCGAGAGCGGACGGGCGAGTCGTCCGTGGCGTGTAGCAGGGGCGGCGATTTGCACATGTTTCCGTTGAGCAGCATGACATGGACGAGTGCTAGTGCAAAAAATAATATTGACGCACATCCTTTTGCAACATCTTTGTAAGGAATAATGGTCCTGCGAAAAAATATCACGAACCAGTAATCGTTCTTTGACGAAAACAATATGTGTTAATAAAATATAGTTAGAGGGATATCACATGATTTGTCCAGACAATAGATGACTCATAGGCGATTAGCACTGCGTAAAATAGGCACGTCGTCGGACTTGTCCAGGTTATAATGCTCCAACCGGTCTGCTGGCTGCTAAGACGGCGAACGCAAAATGGCAGCATCTGTTGTAGGGATGGCGTCTGTTGTAACATGTAGTAGAGACAAAAGCAAACTCCAGCAGGACCGGCTCACGGTGGAAAAAGCCACCGGGCGGCCGCGGCAGCTCAACGGTAGCAGAGGCCGGGTTGAAGTGGCTCGGAAGCGGCCCCGAGGCGGCAGGGCTGGCCTGTGGCAGCACCCCGGCGAGGCCGGCTTGTCAAGGTAAGCGCTATAGAAGCGGCGACGAAAACAGGTTGGTGACGGTAATCCAGATAGAGACAAGGCGCGACAGCCACTCGGACAGGAGACGAGGTATGATGATGACTAGGACGGAAAAGCAGAGTCCAGCTTAACCCGGAGCGACCACAGAGGCCCTTTGTAAGCCGGTGCGAACGATCACGGCGACTTGGAGGCGCAAGCGAACCTGAGGCAGCGCGGAGGCAGTGCCTTGAGGCACGTGAACGGAGGTGAGTGGTGAAAAGTAGTAGCAGCGGAGGCGAGTCCGTACCCGCGTCTTCATCTTCCTCCCTGCTGTTGCTTTTTATTTTATTTTTTGTTGTTGACTGATGATCCTGGGACTGACGTACGACCAGCGCTTGTAGCAGTTGTCGGAGTAATGCTCAAGTAGAGTGCCTTCATCACATGCTATTGGAGTACTTTTTGGAAGTACCTTTGGATTTGATTTACGTACGTACTAGCACCTGAGCTGATGCACATCATTAGCACTTGAGGCGGTGCGCTAGTTCACACAGGAAAATTATTGGTTGCGGCCTCGGGGCTTGATCTGCCAGCTACGGTTTGATGGGAGTAGAGGAGCAGGAGCACATCCGGTGTGTTCGTGACACTGCGTATTTACGCCAGGGTGGCCGATCAGCAGATCACGGATTACTTCTCGTCGAAACTCCAGACGGTCTCGGCGGGCGCGACATAGAACGGCACAACAACAGAGACTGATTTTGTTTCGGATTTGATGGTCCGCCGAGTCACATCCGGCGGCGCTCGCGATGTAGCCCTAATATGTCATGATCGCAATCTTGTATATGTTTTTCCCGGCTGGTTTTCACCTTGCGCAGACGAATCCAAGTAACGGCCATAGAGGAGCATAGATCAACCCTCGTTTGCTGTGTGCGCTGTCGTTGAAACTTTTTTCCGATCTGGACCGAGGAACTTGAAGTTGATATAGAGGGGCGGGTTACATGCGGAGTCCTAGTAGGACTAGGACTAGTATATCTTTTCTTACAAGTTGAATACAAGTCCGGGTCTTGCTCCCTCGTAAAGGAAATATTCGTCATCCCTTTCTCCTTAAGCCGGCCCACCAGAGTATAAGCCAGCCTGCTGGGCCTTGGGCCTTGTCGTCCGTCTGATCCGCCCGCCGGGTCTCCAGTGAGTCACAATGTCCAGGCGGGTTACCTGTGAATCGCCATGTTCGGGCAGATCACAAGTGAGTCACCAAGCTCTAGCCAGGTCTCTGGTGAGTCGCCAAGTAATGTCGGGTCATACCGCGGGGTATATCCCCGACAACCCACATCTTTATAAAGAAGGAGTAGATGGTGTCATTAGACGTTGTGTACCTGAGCATGAACAGTAACAGATCCTACGCAAGTGTCACTCCGAAGCTTATGGAGGACACCACGCTGGAGATAGAACTACACATAAGGTATTGCAATCCGGTTTTTATTGGCCTACTCTCTTCAAGGATGCCCGTAAGTTTGTCTTATCTTGTGATGGATGTCAAGGAATTGGTAATATTAGTAGACGTCAGGAAATGCCTATGAATTATTCACTTGTTATTGAACCATTTGATGTTTGGGGCTTTGACTATATGGGACCGTTCCCTGCCTCTAATGGATATACACATATTTTAGTTGTTGTTGATTACGTTACTAAGTGGGTAGAAGCTATTCCAACTAGTAGTGTTGATCATAACACTTCTATTAAGATGCTTAAAGAAGTTATTTTTCCGAGGTTTGGAGTCCCTAGATATTTAATGACTGATGATGGTTCACACTTTATTCATGGTGCTTTTCGTAAAATGCTTGCTAAGTATGACGTTAATCATAGAATTGCATCTCCATACCACCCACAGTCTAGTGGTCAAGTAGAATTGAGTAATAGAGAGCTCAAATTAATTTTGCAAAAGACTGTTAATAGATCTAGAAAGAATTGGTCCAAGAAACTTGATGATGCATTATGGGCCTATAGAACTGCATATAAAAATCCTATGGGTATGTCTCCGTATAAAATGGTTTATGGAAAAGCATGTCATTTACCTCTCGAACTAGAACATAAGGCATATTGGGCTATTAAAGAGCTCAACTATGATTTCAAACTTGCCTGTGAGAAGAGGTTATTTGACATTAGCTCACTTGATGAATGGAGAACCCAAGCCTGTGAAAATGCTAAGCTGTTTAAAGAGAAAGTTAAAAGATGGCATGACAAAAGGATACAAAAGCGTGAGTTTAATGTAGGTGATTATGTATTTTTATACAACTCACGTTTAAGATTTTTTGCAGGAAAACTTCTCTCTAAATGGGAAGGCCCTTACATTATCGAGGAGGTCTATCATTCCGGTGCCATAAAAATCAACAACTTCAAGGGCACAAATCCGAAGGTGGTGAACGGTCAAAGAATCAAACATTATATCTCAGGTAATCCTATAAATGTTGAAACTAATGTTATTGAAACCGTAACCCCGGAGGAATACATAAGGGACACTTTCCAGAACGTTTCAGAATCTGAAAAGGAATAGGTATGTGGTACGGTAAGTAAACCAACTCCAAAAAAGTTCTAATGGAAAATTTTCTCCGTTTTGGAATATTTAGAAAAATTGAAAAACAAGAAGCAGTCCGGGAAGGACACGAGGGCTCCACGAGGGTCGAGGGCGCGCCCCTGCCTCGTGGGCACCTCGTGCGCTCTCCGGACTCCGTTTTCTTGCAAGATACGTATTTTGGTCGGTAAAAATTCATTATATAATCTCCTGAAGGTTTTGACTCCTGTATCACACAAATATCTTCTGTTTTTGTTTCGAACTATTTTTTTGACAGGACTAGATCATCATCACGTCTGCCAGCGCCCCCAAGGACAAGTTCTTCAAGAAGGTCATCAACCCTTACCTCGCGGAGGTGCTGCAACACCCTCAAACCATTGAGATGCATGATGGGTTGCTGCACATCCACGATGTTGAGGGGCCAAGGAGGACCGGAAGTGTGGAGACAAGGCTCGAGGCAATAGAGCAACAAGTTTTCAAGTGCCAGGAGATGCTGGAGCGTGGACTTGACTCCTATCACATAATGATCACGGAGTTCACCAACAACCACAAGCTGGATGCCAAGGACATTGGGGAGGCCATCTTCAAGCTCCACGAGAAAATCGAGCACCTCCAAGCCCAAATCTATGACCTGCAAAATCAAAACTGTGAGTATGAATATAGATTCAAGAGGATGAGTTTGGCTTCAGATTTAAGGATCCCGGAGACTCGATCATCCTTCTATGATGGTGAGCCTATGCCTTGGAAGATGGATGACAAGCCTACATCATCAACAACCCCTTCACCAGCCTGGGCCTTGGAAGATGGAAGATGGATATATAATCACATGGGTATGGGCACTCCCCTTGGCAACTGACAAGCTTGGGCGAGGTGCCCCGGTATCGTATCACCATCACACTCCTATCTTTACCGTTTTTCTTAGTTCAATCCTTTTAGTAATATCTTGACCTAAGTAGAATAAAGTTTTGGTATGATTTAGTGTTGAGTTTTGCTTTATGATCCCTCTATGTAATCGAGTCCGTGAGCTATATATAATAAAGATTAGCGTTGAGTCAGGGGCTTGATTATCTTGCTATGATCTTGAGTGAATAAAAGAAAAAGAAATAAAAAGAGATCATATTGATCTTATGGAGAGTAATGACTTCACATAGAAAGAGTATGATGATTAAAAGTTGTTGAGAGTGGACAAACATAACCTTGGTCATCGTTGCAATTAATAGGAAGTAATAAAGAAAGAGAGGTTTCACATATAAATATACTATCTTGGACATATTTTATGATTGTGAGCACTCATTAAAATATGACATGCTAAAGAGTTGATGTTGGACAAGGAAGACAACGTAACGGGTTATGTTTTCTTATATCTGAGATAAAGTATATTGTCATGGATCATCCAACATGTTGAGCTTGCCTTTCTCCCTCATGCTAGCCAAATTCTTTGTACCAAGTAGAGATACTACTTGTGCTTCCAAATACCCTTAAACCCAGTTTTGTCATAAGAGTCCACCATATCTACCTATGGATTGAGTAAGATCCTTCAAGTAAGTTGTCATCGGTGCAAGCAATAAAAATTGCTCTCTAAATATGTATGACTTATTGGTGTGGGGGAAAATAAGCTTTATACGATCTTGTGATGTGGAAGAAACAAAAGCGACGGACTGCATAATAAAGGTCCACATCACAAGTGGCAATATAAAGTGACGTTCTTTCGCATTAAGATTTTGTGCATCCAACCCTAAAAGCGCATGACAACCTGCTTCCCCTGCGAAGGGCATATCTTTAACTTTTATCTTCTACCTTATGCAAGAGTCATGGTGATCTTCACCTTTCCTTTTTACATTTTATCCTTTGGCAAGCATAGTATGTTGGAAAGATCCTGATATATATATATATCTAATTGGATGTAAGTTAGCATGAACTATTATTGTTGACATTACCCTTGAGGTAAAAGGTTGGGAGGCGAAACTATAAGCCCCTATCTTCCTCTGTGTCCGATTGAAACTCCGTAACCACAAGTATTGCATGAGTGTTAGCAATTGTGAAAGACTAAATGATAGTTGAGTATGTGGGCTTGCTGAAAATCTCTGACATGGACTCTTTCTGATGTTATGATAAATTGCAATTGCTTCAATGACTAAGATTATAGTTTGTTGGTTCTCAATGAAGTTTCTGATTCATACTTGACATTGTGAATAGATTATTACTTGAGCATAAGAAAACATATGACAATATTCATATATGTTGCTGTTATAAGAATGATCATGATGCCCTCATGTCCGTATTTTATTTTATCGACACCTCTATCTCTAAACATGTGGACATATTTATCGTTATCGGCTTCTGCTTGAGGTCAAGCGAGGTCTAAGCTTGGGGGAGTTTATACGTCCATGTTGCATCAAGCTTTTATATCGATATTTATTGCATTATGGGCTGTTATTACACATTATGTCACAATACTTATGCCTATTATCTCTTATTTTACAATGTTTACATAAAGAGGGAGAATGCCAGCAGCAGGAATTCTGGGCTAGAAAAGGAGAAAATATTAGAGACCTATTCTGCACAACTCGAAAAGTCCTGAAACTCCACGGAAGTTATTTCTGGAAATAATAAAAAATATTGAGCGAAGAAAATACCAGAGGGGGCCCACACCCTGGCCACGAGGGTGGGGGCGCGCCCTACCCCCCTGGGGGCGCCCCTGCCTCGTGGTCCCCCTGGTGGCCCTCCGGTGCCCATCTTCTGCTATATGAAGTCTTTCGTCCAAGAAAAAATCATAAGCAACCTTTCGGGACGAGACTCCGCCGCCACGAGGCGGAACCTTGGGGGAACCAATCTAGGGCTCCAGCACAGCTGTTCTGCTGGGGACACTTCCGAAATCATCGCCATTGTCATCACCAACGATCCTCTCATTGGGAGGGGGTCAATATCCATCAACATCTTCACCAGCACCACCTCCTCTCAAACCCTAGTTCATCTCTTGTATCCAATTCTTGTCTCTAAGTCTGAGATTGGTACCTGTAGGTTGCTAGTAGTGTTGATTACTCCTTGTAGTTGATGCTAGTTGGTTTATTTCGTGGAAGATCATATGTTCAGATCCTATATGCATATTAATACTCCTCTGATTATGAACATGAATATGATTTGTGAGTAGTTATGTTTGTTCCTGAGGACATGGGAGAAGTTTGCTATTAGTAGTCATGTGAATTTGGTATCGTTGGATATTATGATGAGATGTATGTTGTCTTTCCTCTAGTGGTGTTATGTGAACGTCGACTACATGACACTTCACCATTACTTGGGCCTAGAGGAAGGCACTGGGAAGTAAAATAGATGATGGGTTGCTTGAGTGACAGAAGCTTAAACGCTAGTTTATGTGTTGCTTCGTAAGGGGCTGATTTGGATCCATATGTTTCATGCTATGGTTAGGTTTACCTTAATACTTCTTTTGTAGTTGCAGATGCTTGCAATAGGAGTTAATCATAAGTGGGATGCTTGTCCAAGTAAGGACAGCACCCAAGCACCGGTCCACCCACATATCAAATTATCAAAGTACCGAACGCGAATCATACGAACGTGATGAAAACTAGCTTGACGATAATTCCCATGTGTCCTCGGGAGCGCTTTTCTCCATATAAGAAATTGTCCTGGCTTGTCCTTTGCTACAAAAAGGATTGGGCCACCTTGCTGCACTTTATTTACTTTTGTGACTTGTTGCTCGTTACAAATTATCTTATCACAAAACTATCTGTTATCTATAATTTCAGTGCTTGCAGAGAATACCTTGCTGAAAACCGCTTATCATTTGCTTCTGCTCCTTGTAGGGTTCGACACTCATACGTATCGAAAGGACTACGATAGATCTCCTATACTTGTGGGTCATCACCGGGTCAGCTGTTGGCCTCGCCAGTGGTTCCTCCAGCAGCAGCGATGGCGCTTGGGAGTCCAGCGAATCTCCCGAGCCCTATGAGACTCTGGAGACGAGCGACGACAGCTACGTGCCCCCGAGCTCTCGCCGTGCCCCGAGCGCAGCTGCAACGTCTGTTCGCCACCGTCGTTGATTTGGATGTGGTTGGCGTCGGCCTCCCGTGGCCCACTGTTGATGATGGCGTCGGCGGCGTCGATGCCTGTAGATAGGGATCCTAGAAACCTTCTTCTTTTGTTCCCTACGAGGAATCGAGACGAACCCCATGGGGGTGTGTAAAGGATCTGTAGTGCCTTTTTTTAATATTGCCCTTATTATGAAGGTTTACGACTGCATCTCTCGCTTCGGCTTCGTCGCCCCTTTCCAACCTCGCGGTAGCTTGGTGCTCTACGCCGACAGGTCCCAGTCCCCAGGCAGGCTGCAGCCGTCACTGGTATGCCAGGTCGCGATGCCGTGGTCAAGGCCAGGAGGTGAGCGACCCGAGGTCCAGTAAGAGCTCCTGAGGCGCGATGCTCAAGAGGTCCCCTTTAGCATGCAAGCAGCTACCTGGACGTAGGAAAGGGAAGCGGCGTCGCCGCAGCAAGGCTGCAAGAGATGGGAATCCTATGCCACAACTCTTGGCCGACACGAGTGCGAAACTTATCTTAGCGGTCCAAACTCGACTCCTAGTGCTGCGCCAGGCTCGTGCGTCAATGGCCATAGTGTTGCCGGGTTAGGCCCGCACGAGCTTTCCCTTCTTTACCACACGCTTCTGTGTGCTCTACATCCCCGGGTCCCGGCCCTCGAGCGAGCTTAGCCGCCGCTGGTATGCCAGGTCGCGATGCCGTGGTCAAGTCCAGGGGGTGAGGGCTGGAGAGCCAGTAAGAGCTCCTAAGGCGCGATGCTCAGGTGCCCCCTTCAACGCGCTTGCAAATTACGTGGGAAAATAAGGAGCCCGCGGTACCCCCCGCTGTCATCCTCGGGATGTTCCTGGAAGTTAGTTGGAGGGAGGGCATAGCCCGTGATCATGCTGGTTACCCGGCTACCGATTGTTCCACAAGAAGACGAAGGCACCGAGGATCTGATGAGGTGACGTGTGCTGTCAAGACCCCGATCCTAAGTCACACCGATCTAGCATGTAACACTTCATATCACTTTGCGGCCTCACACACGGTTTTCCCACGGGTGCCACCTTACCTGGCCCGGGACCGTTTACGCCTTTTGGGTCACGTATATGATAGTGTCACTAGCATCCATATGACAGAGAACCAGGGCCGACATGACTAGTCGTGAACGCAAAGTGGCACTAACTTACAGGGACAGGCATACATGACCTAGCAATGAACGTGTCGGTCATCAACGAGTGAATTCGGGCTGTAGCAACTAGGCTAGCTGGACTCAGGGAATCCGGGATGTAGCAGGCTAACAGGACTCCGAAAGACACCGCGTGACATTTCCATGAAGGGACAGACACAGGATCGAAGAAGGACACATGCCGACCAGTCTAAGTGTTCCGGAGCAGTAGCAACAGGGCTAACAGGACTCCGGTACCATGGCTCAGTGGAAGCACCAGACTACATTTCCCCATAAGAGAGGCTACCAAGGATAGACAACTAGGTTGTCGGATCCCACACATACCAAGCATTTCAATCATACACACAATATGCTCGATATGTGTAAATACAACATGGCATCACAACAAAACACTACGGCTCAAAGTATTTATTCATTAGGCTCCGAGGAGCCAATTATTACAATCATGGTCTCATGACCCAACATTCAAGTCATACAAGCAATGTGCACAAGCGGAAGCTTAACTTGTCTGAGTACAGACAACTACAAAAGAAAAAGCTGAGAAGCCTGACTATCTACAAGACCCTACCGAGGGCACAAGATCGTAGCTGAGGTAACAAGCTAAACGTCGAAGTCCACGCGGAACTACCAGCGAGACTGAAGTCTCTCTGCCAAAACATAAATTAAGCAAACGTGAGTACAAATGTACCCAACAAGACTTACATCAGAGCTAACTACATATGCATCGGTATCAGCAAAGGGGGTGGTGGAGTTTAACTGCAGCAAGCCAGCTTTGACTCGGTGGCTATCCTAAACTACGAATGCAAGTAACTCTTTTGAGGTGGCGCACACGAGTCCACATATTCACCAATCAATACACTATGGATCCGCTTCCGTCTCCCTACGAGAACGCAATCCATAGCACTCACGCTTATCTTGCGCATTTTAGATTATCCACTTTCACTTGTCTATGAACTGTACAGGCAACCCAGAAGTCCTTTACCGCGGACGCGGCTATTCGAATAGATGATGTTAACCGTGCAGGGGTGTACTGTAACGCCCCGAGACCGTCGCTTCAGAAGACTTCCTTTTTTTCGTAATCACCGCGTGTTTCTTTTGTGCTTGCTCTTTCATTTTTTTTGCATTGCATCATGTCATTTAATTTTTAAAACTCTACTAAGAAATTGCATGGATCTTTGATCCATTTAAATCGAGGGAAATTCACATGGTGATTTCTCTTTATAACATATCCTCCTAATATTTATGGAGCTATTATAAATATTCCATTAATTGGAGTTCACCTTAACACACGTGCAAAATTAATCCTATGCCTTTTCTCCTTTGAGTCGATCTCTCTAACCTTGCCAATATTTCTTTTCCCATTTATCGAGGTTCTTCCTAATTTCCCAACATTTTTGGACTCCTCAATACCTTGAACTCTTTCAAACCATTTGAATTAAATTCAAATGAGTTTGAATTTAAATCGTCCAATCAAGCCACTTCTATTTTTCCGGGATCAAGCGCATTTTTGTGAGTCCGGGAAAATAATCCCCTTCCCCAAACTCTTTCTCTAACCTTTTCTTTTCTTCCCTTTCAGTTATTTTTCTCTATTTTAAGAGAAGATAGGAGAGAGGAGCTAGCCCAGCCGGCCTCTTGGGCCTGACCAACCAGACCGGCCCGTTCCACAAGCCCAGCCGCGCCCTATCTAATCCTAACCCTAGCCCGACCTCCTCCTCACTCCCATCGATCTCCATCTCTCCCTCGTCCTCCCTCCAGCGCCGCCAGCGCTCGATCCCCCCACCTCCTCGCTCGATCCCCATCTCTTTCTCTTTCTGCCGCCCGGCCTCCCGCGCCACCAGAAGCGGCCCCGCCACCCAGAACCATGGCGCCCGCGCTTTCTTCCCTTGCCGCAGCCGCCGAGACCCCGCCGTCGTCGCGCCCTTCTGCCGCTGCTCTGCTGCTGCCCCTCCATGTCGCCCGCTCCTCTGCTCGAGGGCCTCCCCGTTCGCTGTGTCGTCGCGAGCTCCTCTGCTCCCACCGTTCCCTGTCTCCATCGCCCGCATCACCTCCACAGCTCCTCCGCACCACCAGACCTCTGCTCAAGGCCTCGAACGCCGGGAACGGGTTCCCCTCGCCCGGACCCGCCGCCTCCCGGCCTCCTTCCTCTCCTCTGGACGCGACCCCTTCCTTGCTTGACTCCATCATCGGCGGCCGCCAAGGGCGCTATTGCTGCTGCCCGATGCCTTGTCCAACGAGTTGTCGCGTCCCTGGTCCTCTTCTTGCCTCTCTTTGCTTGGGGACCCGCTTGCATAGCTGTCGCTGCTCATCCTGTTGCCCCGAGCTGTCCACTTCAAACACACCAAGCCGGCTATGCCACCGTTGTCTCCTGCCATGTCCATGACCGAGACCCCAGCGTTGTTGTTGTTGTTGCCTGTGTGTACCTCTGCTCCTGAAGTTTTGGGACGCCAAGACTTGTTGCCGAGGCCGTGACCGCCCCGAATTGCTTCCGCTTGCTGGACCGACAAGTACACTAGAGGCCGCGTTGACCACAAGTACCCCTTCGGATATGCCGAGGTCGACTACGCTCGGCGATGCGACAAGTACCTCTACCGACGACCCCGGACATCTACGAAAACATGTACCACTACAGTCGCCGTGTACCACTAGACCCAAGTTCCACTACAAGATGTACCACTACCGTCGCCGAAGACCGTCAAGTGTACAACTACCGCCGCCGTTGATTCGACAAGACAACGTGTACCACTACTTCCACGACGTCCCGTCAACGCCTACTTCCTCTACACCGCTCCGAACTCGAACCGCTCCAAAAATGCACGCTGTGAAGGTATAACCCCGAGGCGATGACCCGTGGACGAATGCATGCGTGTTGTATGAGATGCCCGTGTTTGCACCATGTCCGAATTGGTCCTTGCATGTTCCTCGTTTCCTTGCCACCGTCATGTGGGAACCCGGTAACCGGGATCACCCCACCATCGTTTGCATGTTCCGTTCATCCACAATTTCCATTGCACCGACATCTCAACGAGTTGTGGGATCGCCGTTATGTTGCCGTGGCATCATTTTCGGATTCGTTGCCGTGGCACCCCTTTCTTCCACCACGGTAACAAATGCCTCGTATCATTTTATACCAACACTTTCATAAAATTGCATATACCTTGCATATGTCATCCGCATCATGATAACAACATTTAAATGTTTACAATTGATGCTTGCATTAAAATTGTTAAATGACATGAGGATTTATCGGAATTGTTGTTTGTTGTTCCGGCCTCATTTAAATTGCCTAAAATAGGCAGTTTCCTTATGCTTCACCTCTTGCCATGGTTAATAACATTTAATATTGTTGGGTCCATAAACGAGAGAGAACTAAATAATTAAATGTGGTGTTTCGTCAATATGCAACTCGTTGCATATTGAGCTCCACTTAACTTGTAGTATTGTTGTTGCACTTTGCCATGCCATGCATATTTAAACCGGACATGCATCATACTTGATTGTGCATCATGCCATGTTTATGTGGTGGTTGTTTACTATGTTGCTTGTTTCTTTCCGGGTTGCTTCTCTCGTTAGCTTCGGTTTCATTCCAGAGTTGTGAGGATTCGTTCGACTACGTCTGTTTGTCGTCTTCATGGACTTGTTCTTCTTCCTAGCGGGATCTCAGGCAAGATGACCATACCCTCGAAATCACTTCTATCTTTGCTTGCTAGTTGTTCGCTCTATTGCTATGCCGCGTTACCTATTCACTTGCTCTTCAAGCCTCCCAAATTGCCATGAACCTCTAACCTTTGTCCCCTTCCTAGCAAACCGTTGTTTGGCTATGTTACCGCTTTGCTCAGCCCCTCTTATAGCGTTGCTAGTTGCAGGTGAAGATGAAGATTGCTCCATGTTGGATTATGTTTATGTTGGGATATCACAATATCTCTTATTTAATTAATGCATATATATACTTGGTAAAGGGTGGAAGGCTCAGCCTTATGCCTGGTGTTTTGTTCCACTCTTGCCACCCTAGTTTCCGTCATACCGGTGTTATGTTCCTTGATTTTGCGTTCCTTACGCGGTTGGGTGATTTATGGGACCCCCTTGACAGTTTGCTTTGAATAAAACTCCTCCAGCAAGGCCCAACCTTGGTTTTACCATTTGCCTACCTAAGCCTTTTTCCCTTGGGTTCTGCAGACTCAAGGGTCATCTTTATTTTAAACCCCCGGGCCAGTGCTCCTCTGAGTGTTGGTCCAACCTGTCAGTCGCCGGTGGCCACCAGGGGCAACTCTGGTCTGGCCTATCGGAAGCTTGGACAATCCGGTGTGCCCTGAGAACGAGATATGTGCAGCTCCTATCGGGATTTGTCGGCACATTCGGGCGGCTTTGCTGGTCTTGTTTTACCATTGTCGAAATGTCTTGTAAACCGGGATTCCGAGACTGATCGGGTCTTTCCGGGAGAAGGTTTATCCTTCGTTGACCGTGAGAGCTTATGATGGGCTAAGTTGGGACACCCCTGCAGGGTATTATCTTTCGAAAGCCGTGCCCGCGGTTATGTGGCAGATGGGAATTTGTTAATGTCCGGTTGTAGAGAACTTGACACTTGACCTTAATTAAAACGCATCAACCGCGTGTGTAGCCGTGATGGTCTCTTCTCGGCGGAGTCCGGGAAGTGAACACGGTTTCTGGGTTATGTTTGACGTAAGTAGGAGTTCGGGATCACTTCTTGATCATTGCTAGTTCACGACCGTTCCGTTGGTTCTCTTCTCGCTCTTATTTGCATATGTTAGCCACCATATATGCTAGTGCTTGCTGCAGCTCCACCTCATTACCCCATCCTTTCCTTTAAGCTTAAATAGTCTTGATCTCGCGGGTGTGAGATTGGTGAGTCCTCGTGACTCACAGATACTTCCAAACAGTTGCAGGTGCCGACGATGCCAGTACAGGTGACGCAACCGAGCTCAAGTGGGAGCTCGACGGAGATCTTGTTCGTTGTGTTGTTTCTTATCATGTTGATCAGTAGTGGAGCCCAGTTGGGACGATCGGGGATCTAGCAGTTGGGTTGTCTTCTTTTGTTTTGGTTCCGTAGTCGGACCTATGTGTGTACTTTGTATGACGTATGTTTTATTTATGTATTGTGTGAAGTGGCGATTGTAAGCCAACTCTTTATCCCATTCTTGTTCATTACATGGGATTGTGTGAAGATGACCCTTCTTGCGACAAACCACAATGCGGTTATGCCTCTAAGTCGTGCCTCGACACGTGGGAGATATAGCCGCATCGTGGGCGTTACAACTTGGTATCAGAGCCATCCCCGACTTAGGAGCCCCTTGCTTGATCGAATCGCTGGCGTTGTTGAGTCTAGAACAAAAATGTTTTGAGTCTTAGGATTATATATATCGGAGAGTAGGATTCTTTTTACTCCTCAGTCCCTTCGTCGCTCTGGTGAGGTCTCCTGACGTAGAAGTTTTGACTATTCTCTCCTCAAATTTCACTAAAAAAATTTTTAGGATCACGCGGGTATCTTAGAATCGTTCCGATGGTTTTGTGATGAGAACATTGTTCTTGGTGCCTCCTGACATTTAGGGGTTGTGGCAGTGTCCCGGGGAGTTGAGCTCCGAGGTGTTGTCGTCACAATTTTATCGTTGCAATTCTGGAATACCTGAGTTTCGCCGACATCGAAATCTCTTTTATGCAGTTGTTGGTGAGATCACCTCGACGCCACCCAGTACTGGGGCGGGAGTTCAGGAGTATTGCCATAACTCGTATAACGGATGCTTTTCGAAGGTTGAGGTAAATGATTTCCGGAGTTTTCTTGGTTATGTGTTGACGGATGGATACAGCTGGATCTAGGTATTGTTAGTTTGGGTGATATATTTTGTGTCCCCTGTATCCCCAACACCAGATTGCATAACCAGAAAGTTTCGGGAGTTTATAAGTGGGAATTCAAGTAGCTCTTAGGATATCTTTCCGACAGATGCATGATATGAGATTGGGGTTCGACGTCTAGTGGTCCGCCTGTACACGGTTGGTTTTACAGTGGTCTCGTAGTGTCTTAAAGAGTCCTTGGCTATGCCGACTCGGGGACGCTTCGTATGTCATGTGCACTGCCTTGTACATGATGGTGCTGTATGATCGAGCCCGTGTGGGCCCCACCACGAAAACTTCGGACGAAATCTCTATCATATGTTTGTTCCGGCTTATTCTGCGAGCCAATCCTTTGTTTTGTTTTATTTGTGGTATTCGAGTTGCTTCGAAGTCAAATGTGGATTCCATAGCTTTCCTAAGCGGTGTTCTCATATTTCTATGTGAATATTAATCCTTCTTGATAATCGAGATTGCCATCTTAATTCTATTTCCAACCGGTGCGTTTTCTCTTCAAGTGGATCTGATCATTTTCAACATTCGCGAGATCAATTCTAAGCTTTTCTCAACGGTGTTTGTTTCATCCGCCCCAAGGTGCCTTTGTTTTTCCCGCCCTCCCACCCTTTTCCTTCAAGGAATCAGATGTCTTAACCAAGTATCCATTTTATTCATGTGAAGTCCCTTCATTCTTTTCAATCAATGTTCTTACCCGGTGGTTCTCATGAATATGTTCTTCAAGTTTATCATTCTTCATTCTTGTATTCTTCTCCGGTGGATTAAATTCAAGCTTTGTCGATCATATCTTTTCCTTGTTTCAAATGTTTTTCTCGTACCGGTGCACCTTTTAATCTTCCACTTCTCGCTATTCAATTGTTCCGGAGTGATGAAGATATCTCAGAAGATTCAAGTTTCCATTCTCAATTCACTCAAGTTATTTTGAGGATGCTATCTCATTCAAGCCATTTAATTCAACCGGCGCAATCTCATTTTCAAGTAATCATTTCAACGGTGTTTCTTTTGAGTGGGCCCTAACCCACAGGTCTTTTTCGAGGATCTTACCTGACTCTTCTAATTTTTCTGGAGTTATTCTCAAATTCATTGCAAAGTTTGACGTAAGAATGAATTATCATCAGTCAAATGTCTTTCTCCATGATCTTTTAAATTCTTTTAATCGTTGGTTCAACATTTCTAATTTTCATCCAGAGTGCCTCAACAATTCATGGTGGTGTTTCTCATCATGATTTTCAACATTTGAAGACCGAAGAAGAATTTCTCGTGAATCTTGGTCCGTTCCCTTGAAGATTCATGGTTCTTACTTGTTGCCATCCTCTCAAATTGTTTTTGATTGTCATAATTCTTTTCTTACCCATCCGGAGCATTTCAGAGTTGTTTTCGTTTCTTGTTCATCCAAATGCCATTATTTCAGAAGATTTCTTCGTTCTAAGTTTTCAGCTCTCGTTCTCCAAATCTTACCGGTGCATCAGTCAAATATCCTCTAATCAGTTCATGATCTCTTCGTTCTCATATATTTATATTCCGTCAAGTATCTTTATTCGTTTTCTAATTCTTCCCGGTGAATTGCACCTTTGCTACTTTCTTTTCCAATTCTTACGGTGGTTCGTTCAAGATTCCTTTTCCTATGTCCGCATATTAATCTATTCGTTGTTTCAATCCTACCGGTGGTTCGATGAAGACCTTTCCAAGTTTGCGCTATATCTATCTTAATCCTTTCAACGAGAATAAGTAGTATGCCAAATCCGTTGCTTGTCATCAATCTAAATTGGTGAAGACTAAGCATAATGTAATTCTTATTCTTGTTTCATCCAAGTGTTTTATCATTTCTTTTGGAGTTCGTTCATGATATCAAATTCTTGATTTCAAGTTATTCATCTTTTCTTTCCGGAGCTCCAAGTTATTTCAACTATATCATTTCAAAGCTCCATCTAAATCGTTGCAAGGCTTCTCCCGGAGTTCTTTTCAACTTTCCATTTTGTTTGCTCATTCTTTTATTACCAAAGTTCTTCATGGAGGCTCTACATGGTGGTTCGTCAAGGATTCCTTTTATTTTTCAATTGTTCTTCAAGATTTCTCTCGAACTTATGATCCGTCAAGCTATACTCTAAAATAAACATCGTGCTCAACACATGTTTTGTTTTGAGGAGTTCAAGCATTCTTCATCTTGCTTTCCGAAGTGCAATTCGTTCTCTTATCTTTTGAGGTGGTGTTATGTCATTCTTGACAATTCGAGTTCGCGTTTCATGATTCACATGTTGTCAAGAATGAGATATTTTAAATCCACCAATCTCTTCGTTGGATCTATCTTCCGGAGGCATTGTGATGTTGCTCTCTTCACTTATCTTCTCGGTTTGTGAGGACTGTGTTTTTTTCGTGCTTATCCGTTTAACCGGAGTGTCGTGTTTTCATTCGAGTTCTCTCATCTTATCAAGTTTTGTCTCCTTCCTCAACCGGAGTGCTGTCTGAAATCTTTCTTACCCCTTGTGCCATTCTTTCATCAGTTCCGGAGGCAGTGTGTTGTTAAATTCATCGAGTATCCTCTCATCTTGTCAAGATCATGTTCAATTCCTTCCATTTACAGTCGGAGTGCTGCCCAAATTATATCATTCTTATTCCTTCTCTATCTTGTTTTAACCGGAGTGGTTTAAATATCTATTGTGTCACTTAACCTCAAGGTTCTCATGGAGTTCCTTGCTTCTCTTTTCTACCGGTGTGCTTTCATATTCCTTTTGATCCGTTAAGCTCTTGTTTCATATTCTTCAACCTACAAAGGTTCTCGCAATGGTCCTTGTTCCTCTTGCTGAACGGAATGTTGTAAATTTTGTTCACCTCCGTCGTGTCATTTCTTCAAGCTTTGCGACCTCTCAAGGTTCTTTGGTTTCACTCGTTTGTCAAAGAAGCAATTTGTCTTACCTCTTCCCTTCCGTTTTTTTCCGGTGCCATTCTAGATCTCGGGACGAGATCCTCTTGTAGTGGTGGAGTGTTGTAACGCCCCGAGACCGTCGCTTCAGAAGACTTCCTTTTTTTCGTGATCACCGTGTGTTTCTTTTGTGCTTGCTCTTTCATTTTTTTTGCATTGCATCATGTCATCATGCCATCATGTCATTTAATTTTAAAACTCTACTAAGTAAATTGCATGGATCTTCGATCCATTTAAATCGAGGGAAATTCACATGGTGATTTCTCTTTATAACATATCCTCCTAATATTTATGGAGCTATTATAAATATTCCATTAATTGGAGTTCACCTTAACACACGTGCAAAATTAATCCTATGCCTTTTCTGCTTTGAGTCGATCTCTCTAACCTTGCCAATATTTCTTTTCCCATTTATCGAGGTTCTTCCTAATTTCCCAACATTTTTGGACTCCTCAATACCTTGAACTCTTTCAAACCATTTGAATTAAATTCAAATGAGTTTGTATTTAAATCGTCCAATCAGGCCACTTCTGTTTTTCCGGGATCAAGCGCATTTTTGTGAGTCCGGGAAAATAATCCCCATCCCCAAACTCTTTTTCTAACCTTTTCTTTTCTTCCCTTTCCTTTCTTTTTCTCTGTTTTAAGAGAAGATAGGAGAGAGGAGCCAACCCAGCCGGCCTCTTGGGCCTGACCAACCAGATCGGCCCGTTCCACAAGCCCAGCCGCGCCCTATCTAATCCTAACCCTAGCCCGACCTCCTCCTCACTCCCATCGATCTCCATCTCTCCCTCGTCCTCCCTCCAGCGCCGCCAGCGCTCGATCCCCCCACCTCCTCGCTCGATCCCCATCTCTTTCTCTTTCTGCCGCCCGGCCTCCCGCGCCACCAGAAGCAGCCCCGTCACCCAAAACCATGGCGCCCGCGCTTTCTTCCCTTGCCGCAGCCGCCGAGACCCTGCCGTCGTCGCGCCCTTCTGCCGCTGCTCTGCTGCCGCCCCTCCAGTTCGCCCGCTCCTCTGCTCGAGGGCCTCCCCGTTCGCTGTGTCGTCGCGAGCTCCTCTGCTCCCACCGTTCCCTGTCTTCATCACCTGCATCACCTCCACAGCTCCTCCGCACCACCAGACCTCTGCTCAAGGCCTCGAACGCCGGGAACGGGTTCCCCTCGCCCGGACCCGCCGCCTCCCGGCCTCCTTTCTCTCCTCTGGACGCGACCCCTTCCTTGCTTGACTCCATCATCGGCGGCCGCCAAGGGCGCCATTGCTGCTGCCCGATGCCTTGTCCAACGAGTTGTCGCGTCCCTGGTCCTCTTCTTGCCTCTGTTTGCTTGGGGACCCGCTTGCATAGCTGTCGCTGCTCATCCTGTTGCCCCGAGCTGCCCACTTAAAACACACCAAGCCGGCTATGCCACCGTTGTCTCCTGCCATGGCCATGACCGAGACCCCAGGGTTGTTGTTGTTGTTGCCTGTGTGTACCTCTGCTCCTGAAGTTTTGGGACGCCAAGACTTGTTGCCGAGACCGTGACCGCCCCGAATTGCTTGTGCTTGCTGGACCGACAAGTACACTAGAGGCCGCGTTGACCATAAGTACGCCTTCGGATATGCCGAGGTCGACTATGCTCGGCGATGCGACAAGTACCTCTACCGACGACCCCGGACATCTACGAAAACGTGTACCACTACCGTCGACGTGTACCACTACGCCCAATTTCCACTACAAGATGTACCACTACCATCGCCGAAGACCATCAAGTGTACAACTACCGCCGCCGTTGATTGGACAAGACAACGTGTACCACTACTTCCACGACGTCCCGTGAACGCCTACTTCCTCTACACCGCTCCGAACTCGAACCGCTTCAAAAATGCACGCTTCGAAGGTATAACCCCAAGGCGATGACCCGTGGACGAATGCATGCATGTTGTATGAGATGCCCATGTTTGCACCATGTCCGAATTGGTCCTTGCACGTTCCTCGTTTCCTTGCCACCGTCATGTGGGAACCCGGTAACCGGGATCACCCCACCATCATTTGCATGTTCCGTTCATCCACAATTTCCATTGCACCGACATCTCGACGAGTTGTGGGATCGCCGTTATGTTGCCGTGGCATCATTTTCGGATTCGTTGCCGTGGCACCCCTTTCTTCCACCACGGTAACAAATGCCTCGTATCATTTTATACCAACACTTTCATAAAATTGCATATACCTTGCATATGTCATCCGCATCATGATAACAACATTTAAATGTTTACAATTGATGCTTGCATTAAAATTGTTAAATGACATGAGGATTTATCGGAATTGTTGTTTGTTGTTCCGGCCTCATTGAAATTGCCTAAAATAGGCAGTTTCCTTGTGCTTCACCTCTTGCCATGGTTAATAACATTTAATATTGTTGGGTCCATAAACGAGAGAGAACTAAATAATTAAATGTGGTGTTTCGTCAATATGCAACTCGTTGCATATTGAGCTCCACTTAACTTGTAGTATTGTTGTTGCACTTTGCCATGCCATGCATATTTAAACCGGACATGCATCATACTTGATTGTGCATCATGCCATGTTTATGTGGTGGTTGTTTACTATGTTGCTTGTTTCTTTCCGGGTTGCTTCTCTCGTTAGCTTCGGTTTCATTCCGGAGTTGTGAGGATTCGTTCGACTACGTCCGTTTGTCGTCTTCATGGACTCGTTCTTCTTCCTAGCGGGATCTCAGGCAAGATGACCATACCCTCGAAATCACTTCTATCTTTGCTTGCTAGTTGTTCGCTCTATTGCTATGCCGCGTTACCTATTCACTTGCTCTTCAAGCCTCCCAAATTGCCATGAACCTCTAACCTTTGTCACCTTCCTAGCAAACCGTTGTTTGGCTATGTTACCGCTTTGCTCAGCCCCTCTTATAGTGTTGCTAGTTGCAGGTGAAGATGAAGATTGCTCCATGTTGGATTATGTTTATGTTGGGATATCACAATATCTCTTATTTAATTAATGCATCTATATACTTGGTAAAGGGTGGAAGGCTCGGCCTTATGCCTGGTGTTTTGTTCCACTCTTGCCACCCTACTTTCCGTCATACCGGTGTTATGTTCCTTGATTTTGCATTCCTTACGCGGTTGGGTGATTTATGGGACCCCTTTGACAGTTCGCTTTGAATAAAACTCCTCCAGCAAGGCCCAACCTTGGTTTTACCATTTGCCTACCTAAGCCTTTTTCCCTTGGGTTCTGCAGACTCAAGGGTCATCTTTATTTTAAACCCCCGGGCCAGTGCTCCTCTGAGTGTTGGTCCAACCTGTCAGTCGCCGGTGGCCACCAGGGGCAACTCTGGTCTGGCCTATCGGAAGCTTGGACAATCCGGTGTGCCCTGAGAACGAGATATGTGCAGCTCCTATCGGGATTTGTCGGCACATTCGGGCGGCTTTGCTGGTCTTGTTTTACCATTGTCGAAATGTCTTGTAAACCGGGATTCTGAGACTGATCGAGTCTTTCCGGGAGAAGGTTTATCCTTCGTTGACCGTGAGAGCTTATGATGGGCTAAGTTGGGACACCCCTGCAGGGTATTATCTTTCGAAAGCCGTGCCCGTGGTTATGTGGCAGATGGGAATTTGTTAATGTCCGGTTGTAGAGAACTTGACACTTGACCTTAATTAAAACGCATCAACCGCGTGTGTAGTCGTGATGGTCTCTTCTCGGCGGAGTCCGGGAAGTGAACACAGTTTCTGGGTTATGTTTGACGTAAGTAGGAGTTCAGGATCACTTCTTGATCATTGCTAGTTCACGACCGTTCCGTTGCTTCTCTTCTCACTCTTATTTGCGTATGTTAGCCACCATATATGCTAGTGCTTGCTGCAGCTCCACCTCATTACCCCATCCTTTCCTTTAAGCTTAAATACTCTTGATCTCGCGGGTGTGAGATTGCTGAGTCCTCGTGACTCACAGATACTTCCAAACAGTTGCAGGTGCCGACGATGCCAGTGCAGGTGACGCAACTGAGCTCAAGTGGGAGCTCGACGGAGATCTTGTTCGTTGTGTTGTTTCTTATCATGTTGATCAGTAGTGGAGCCCAGTTGGGACGATCGGGGATCTAGCAGTTGGGTTTTCTTCTTTTCTTTTGGTTCCGTAGTCGGACCTATGTGTGTACTTTGTATGACGTATGTTTTATTTATGTATTGTGTGAAGTGGCAATTGTAAGCCAACTCTTTATCCCATTCTTGTTCATTACATGGGATTGTGTGAAGATGACCCTTCTTGCGACAAAACCACAATGCGGTTATGCCTCTAAGTCGTGCCTCGACACGTGGGAGATATAGCTGCATCGTGGGTGTTACATGTACTTCTTCACACACGCTCTCGCCACTTACCACCATGTACACGTCGTGTATCTCAGCAACCTTCAAGCGGAAGCCTGGCGAGGGAGTCGGCCACGACCTGACTAACCACACAAGTCTCTAGTCCAGGTTTATCACCTATTCGGGTACCATCCGCAAGGAGATCCGGCCGGGGTGTCGCTCACGGGCCCAAACAATGAGAGCAGGGTTCCCGAGGCACCAAACGAGCGTCCCGGTACACCGTGCCTCGTGTCTCTACCGCATCATAGCCTACCCCTAGGGTCAATGCTACGCACGGCCCCCAACACATATCCTACAAACACCAGAAACTAGTTGCAACTCCTGGACAGAGATCAAGGCGATTAATAAGTCGACAGGGGCACTTAAGCATTCCAATGCGTGGTAGTAACTGTTCATGGATCACAAAACACAGAACTCAGTTCCTGAGGACGGCTGCAATGAGACAACCCACCGTGTACTCCTACATCGCCTCTCACCGCTACCTTTACCAAATCGTGTTCACACACTTAGCTCTCAACAGTAGGACATGTTCACCACATTCCAATTCATTCCCGATGAATCAGACCTGACTCAACTCTAAGCAGTAGCAGGCATGACAACAAGCATTAATGAGTAGGCACATCAGGGCTCAAACAATTCCTACTCATGCTAGTGGGTTTCATCTATTTACTGTGGCAATGACAGGTCATGCAGAGGAAAAGGGGTTCAACTACCGCAGCATGTAACAGTTGAATCGTTGTTGTCCTAATGCAGTAAAAGAGAGCAGGAGCAAGAGAGTGGGATTGTATCGGAATGAACAAGGGGGTTTTGCTTGCCTGGCACTTCTGAAGATAGTATAGTTCTTCATCGGTGTTATCGAACTCATCGTCGGAACCACGTCTACTGAGAGGTGTCGAATACTGGCAACAGAGACAGAACACAATCAATGCAATGCACAATATGATGCATGATCATGACATGGAAACATGATGTGATTTTAGCTAATGGAGCTAGCAACAGAAGGGTTTGAGTTGATTTGAACCAAAGGTTCAAATTTAAATTCAAACTATGAATTTCCAAAGTTCATTTACATGTTTTGATCTATACAGCAAGGTTAAGTTCCTTGAACAGTCATGAAACCAGTACCAATGGATAGATTGGATTTTTCTGATAATTTTTCATATATAAATTATTTCATTTCGAGTAACCGTTGAATTTCTATGATTTTTAGAAGTTTAAAGCATTTCTGTTTATTTTAAATTAGACTAAAACCAGAAAATGCATTACTGCGTCAGCATGGCATCACTATGATGTCAGCGGTCAACTGACCGTGCCAGGTCAAACCTGACGCATGGGTCACAGCAGTTAGTGGCTCAGTGTTTAATCCCGGTCAAAGCCAGGGTTGACTGGGTTTGACCATGGGCTGGGCCCCGCTGTCAGAGGCAGTTAGGGGGTGCTTAGCTGGCGGTGTTAGCGTTAATGACGGCCATGTCGGCAGTCGCCGGAGTTTCGCTGGTGGCGACCATAACTACGGCGGAAGCTCGCCGGGGCTGCGCTACAGGCGGCGGCTGGACGCGTGAAGACCACCAAAAGGTAGCACGCACACGCCCGCATCTAGATAGCCACACGGGAGGCCGCGGGGTCGCTGGAAACAATGACGGCGAGCGCATCCGCGGTGGCCTGAGTTCGGACATGGAAGGGGTCGTCGCTACGGTGCACTAGGGGAGGAACCGAAGGGTGCTGCGTGCTCCTGGGAGTTCAGCAAACACGGTGACGCGCTCAGGCGTGAGCTGGGGTGGCCCTGGCCACGGCGGTGGAGAACCACGGCGGAGGCGGCAGGGTCGAGGTCGATGGCGAGGCTCCACTGTTTCCGGCGATGCGTGGCTCGTTAGGACGAAGAGGAGGTCGTATCAGAGCTCCCGGATAAATCTATAGGGCTAGGGGTGGCCGGAGAACGCGGTGGCGGCGAGCGGCGGCGATGGGTGCGCTCCGGTGCGAGAGAGGGAGCGCCAGGGGAGAGGAGAGAGCTCGAGGGGGTTCTGCTGGGGTAGCGTGGCCTCTCCAGGGCCGTCTGGGCCGTCGGGGGTGAAGCAGGCAGGGTGGAGGTGGCGAGGCGCGTGCTTGCGCGTGCTTGCGCGTGTTGGGCGCGTGCCCTCGTCCTCCTGGCGCCAGGAGGACAACGACTGGCGTCGGCAGGTGGGGCTGGGCCGCCTACTGGGCCGGCCAGGTAAGGCCAGGTGAGCCAGGTAAGTTTCTTCTTTTTCACATTTTTGTTTCTCTTTTCTATTTTTTTGCAGTTTGTTTGCGATTTAGTTTTAACACCAAATCAACTTTAAACTTCATGAAAATAATTGTGCTAACTAAGTGAACTTATCCAAAGCCACACAACAATTTTCAGAATTATTGAACATATATTTATTATATAATAAATATACATCCAATTCAAATAGTTATTGAATTAATTTCAAATGCCCAAAATAAATATTTCTGAGACTCTAAAAATATTGGATTGAATTTTACCTCTTGCCAATATATTTATAGAATAATAGGAACATTTTCTTGGACTCATTTGAAAATATTTTAATGTTGATTATTTCTGAAGTGATTTATGAGGGTTTCAACTAACCTCAATTCAACTTTCAGAAATTAGACATGATGCATGATGCTCTCAAATGCAACTAATATAATTATTTACAGACAAGTATTCTAGGGCCGTGACATGTGCGGAGCGGGCCGCGAGCCAGAGCTCGATCTCTCAGATTTATCAGCATTGCAGGGACGGACCCGGGGACAAGCGCCGTGCCGGTATGCGGAGTTTTCACCACGGGGTAAACAGGAGATCGGTCAGCAAGGTGGGATGCCACGGGATGTAACCAAACAAGCAACAGCCGTAAGAAAACCACGCAAGGAGATAAGCTAGTTCAGATAGATGCAAGAACGATACATGCCACCGGGACGGACCCGAGAGGCCTGGGGATGATGCAGCCCGAGGGCCGCCCCCGACAGAGTAAGCTAAAGATGCAAAAAGGATACATGCCGCAGGGACAGGCCCGTGCGACCTGGGAATCGTGCAGCCCGAGGGGTGCTCCCAGCTGAGTAAACTTGGAAAATCTAACCTGGTACCGTTGTCGAAGGAGGGTTGAGGTAGCCGAAGGTGCGCAATGAAGAAGCCGCTCCTCACGAGCCACCACGGCCCTGAGCCTCAGGAGGCTCTGGGGACTCAGGTGGTTCCTTGAGGGCCGTCGCCATCCCTGCCAGGACTGCGTGATGCCTGGTGTCGGAGTAAATGGCCACGGGTAGCCTAATCGACTGCCCCTGGCTCTTCCAAAAAATTATCAGGCCTTCAAGCATTTCAAGCATTGGACCGCCTTCCCCGGTCGGCTATTTCTAAAGCCGACTCCCAGAAGGCGACCCAGCCTCAGCAACCTCCCCCCAAGATAACCACGGGATGGCCGACTCTAGGAAGCCGGTCATAGAGGATGCCGACTCCCCAGAGCCGGCCATGAAGAACGCCGACTACCCAGATTCGGCCATGAAGAGCGCCGACTCCAAGGAGCCGGCCAAGACCGCAACCATCAAAACTACGCCCAAATAACCGTGACAAGATGGGGTGTGGCCACAGTGCGGCCCACTACCCTCGAAGGCCGAGGCAGGCATGGCCACAGGACGCCGTACGGGACGGCCATCTCCCGTCCGGCTCGGCACTGTAGCCATGCTGGCCTCAACGTCACCCATGGCAGACGCCAGTACGGCCCACGGGCGGCGGGCCCCTTCAGCCAGAGAGAGGCACGAAGGCGGCCCGGCCTCCCCCAGTCGGCCAAGGGCGTAGCCGGCCCCCAGAAGCCGGCTACCCCCTCCCTCGAAGCATGTGCCACATTAAGGAGACAAGACGAGGTAAGGCTACAGTGAGAGCCCTCGAGGCGGCACACTGTAGCCACGCTTACCTCGACGGAGCCCTCGTCATTAGGGGTGAGGCTACAGTAAGCAGCCGCCGACAAGACCCTAGGCGGTGGGGCCGGCCTCTCGACCAAGAGGCCGGCAGCCGGCGGGACATACCAGTTGGCGGGCCCCAACGGCCGGCGGAGAAGCCGGCGAGCATAGACACTGACGGCTGGGACCAGCGCCCAGCCGGATTACAATTGTACCCCCGGGGGGTAGGCCTATATAAACCCCCCGGGACACCCATGCAAAGGGTTGGCTTCTTAGCATTACACATACACCATAGAGAGAGAAGCAAGAGCTAGCCTTGTTCTTCTTCTCCCTTGAACCCAACAGATCTAGGAGCGATTGTAGCTACTCTTCCTGATCTAGTGATCATGCGGAGACCCCGCAGAGCAGGACTAGGGGTGTTATCTCCTCGGAGAGCCCCGAACCTGGGTAAGATTCGCCGGCGTGCATGTCTTCGCCTCATCCCGTTTCCAGGCACTGGCGACGTCTTACTGGCACCCACTATGATAAGCCACCCGTTGGCATATGTCGCACCTACCACCCGACATTTGGCGCCCACCGTGGGGCCAGGTGCACCATCGTCCGGAGACCTGTTCTGGACGGGAACCCTCTTCCTACCCCGCGAGCGCAGCTAGCCTGCTGCGCCCGATGGCGTTTGCCTCGACGCGCTGCAAGGCGTCGACGACACCTGCGCAGCGAGCTGCCTCGCCGATCTTCTCGGCGAGACTCGCATCTCCGACGAGCCTGCGTCCGACGCAGGCACGTACTACCCCGAGAGCCGCCTCGTCAGCCTCCTCGACCAGCTTCACGTCTCTAGCGAGCCTGCTGCAAATGTGGAGTCGGTCGGCTCCACCGACTCGATGCTCGTCGACTCCGACACGGCATCGTTCGATGCCTACCCCTCCGACGTGGGGGTCTTCGACGATCCTCTCCCTCCAGCTGACAGTGGCAGTAGCGCTGTCACCGAAGTGTTGGTCATCAGCCACGTCGCCAACTCGAGCGAGAACGCCCACGACGCCCTGCAAGTGGCGATGCACGACCTCTCCGTCCCCATCCCGGCCGACGCCGACGCCGAGACCCTAGAGGCACGTCGCCTCGCCCTCGTCGCGGAGGGCCAGAAGATAGCCTCCATGAGATGCCTCACCGAGGCCCACCAGCGTGAAGTCGATCGCGCCGGCTTCGGTACGCCGCCGCCTAGCGGCCCGAGCCGAGCCGGCTTCGTCCAGAAGCGTGGCACGGCTATTGCTAGCATGCTGGGGGCAGATCGCCCCGTCTACGCCACCCCGCTCGAGAATCTGCGAGCCGCTCAGGTGGCCGCAGAAGAGCTCAATGGGCTGGGAGCCGATGAGCTCCCCTACATGACAAGACGGATCCAGCAGCTGATCGACGCGGCTGCAGAACAGCACGAAGCCGGCGCACGTGCTGATAGTCATCCCCCGCGCCGGGAGCACGCCGCGACGTCCCGCTCGCCGAGTGCGAGCGGCGCCCGCCAGAAGAAAGACAAGGAGCCGGCTGCCAGCCGCAGCTGGACTCGCATCACCATCGAGCGCGACGCGGAAGGCCGCCCTCAAGCGGTGGAAGGCCAAGGAAATCTGCCTCCTCCCCCACCTCGAAGAGAGAGACGTCTCACTCCGCCGCCTATCACGCACCCGACTCTTGGCGACCGACTAGGCCGCCGAGAAGTTGGCGAGAACGACGCCCGCCACCGGATCGACCGCTTTGCTCGATCCCTGGCTCTAGAAGAAGAAGACGATGTCAGCCCGCCATGCTTCGGCCCCCCCATCCGCGACGAGCCCTTCCCCAAAGGGTTCTCGCTCCCTAGAGACACGCCCAAGTACAACGGCTCAGTGAAGCTGGAAGATTGGCTCATCGACTACTCCACTGCTGTTAGCATAGCCAACGGCAATCGGCGCGTAGCCGTGAAGTACGTCCCCCTTATGCTGCAAGGCACGACGCGCACCTGGCTCAACAGCCTCAAACCTTACAACATCAACAGCTGGCTGGACTTCACGGAAGTCTTCATCCGCAACTTCACCAGCACTTACAAGCGGCCTCCGAAGCCTCGCCAGCTCTCCCTGTGCGTCCAAGGACCCAATGAGTCGACCCGTGACTACCTCATGCGGTGGGCCGAGCTCCGCAACTCCTGCGAGGGGGTGCACGAGGTTCAGGCCATCGAGTACTTCACCGCCGGGTGCCGAGAGGGCACCCTCCTCAAGCACCCACTCCTCTGCGACGAGCCGGCTACCGTCGATGAGTTGCTGGTCATCGCGGACAAGTACGCCACGACCGACTCCTCGATGTAGACCGAGCTCTGAGTGGACGCCTCTGGGAAGGTGATTGCTCCGGCTCCCAAGACGCCAGCTGGCGACTCCAATCGGCGGTCTTACCAGAACGATCACAAGCGCAAGGCCCCCATGCCGACTTCCACCAGTCGGCAGGTGGCCACAGTTGAAGATGAGCAGCCCGAAGAACGCCCCGCTCCCAAGAAGAAGGGTGGCAGGCCGGCTTGGCAGCCGGCTTTCTCCTACGAGCAGACTCTCGACGCCCCCTACAAGTTCCACAACGGCGCGAAGCCGTCCAACCCGACCCGAAAATGCCACTGGCTCACACACATCTCCAAGGGCGAAGGGTTGTTGCCGCCTCCGCCTCCCGGCCCGCCGCCTCCAGCCCCTCAGCAGCCGGCGGCTCGGCCGGCAGTCGGAGCCATCCAAGACGAATTCCCTGAAGAGCACGCCGCCTACATCGTCTTCACCAGTCAAGCCGATGACAAGTGTAGTCGGCGCCGTCAGCATCAAGAAGTCAATGCAGTCGCCTCTAGCGCCCCCGAGTTCATGCACTGGTCAGAGAAGCCAATCAGCTGGAGCCAGGCCGACCACCCAGAGGTGATGCCATCCCCTGGCTCATATGCACTGGTCTTGGATGTTACCCTCACGACGGAGAGGCGAGTTGCCCGATTCTCCCGCGTCCTGATAGATGGCGGAAGCAGTATCAATATACTGTACCGCGATACCATGGAGAAGCTGAACATCAAGGCGAAGCAGCTTATGCCAAGCCGTACCGTGTTCCATGGTATCGTCCCCGGCTTGTCTTGCTCCCCAATCGGCAAGATTAAAATGGATGTTCTCTTCGGAGACAAAGATCATTTTCGCCGAGAAGCGATCTGGTTCGAAGTATTGGATCTGGAGAGCCCCTACCATGCTTTGCTTGGCCGACCTGCTCTGGCCAAGTTCATGGCTGTGCCCCACTATGCCTACCTAAAGATGAAGATGCCAAGCTCAAAGGGGATCATCACGGTAGCCGGCGATTACAAGAAGTCCATCGAGTGTGCCATGGCCAGTAGCCGGCTGGCCGAGTCCCTCGTAGTGGCAGAAGAGAAGAAGATGCTGGAGCGGGTTGTGGCCATGGACGGCAAGCAGCGGGCCCTGTCCCCCAACCCCAAAGATTGTGATGCACAAGGCTCATTCCAGCCAGCCAAAGAGACGAAGAAGATACCTCTGGACCCGGAGAACCCGGAGAGGTTTGCCGTCATTGGGGCAAACTTGGACAGTAAATAGGAAGGCGAGCTCGTCGACTTCCTCCGTGAGAATCGAGACATTTTTGCATGGTCCCCAAAGGACATGCCGGGTGTCCCGAAGGATTTCGCCGAGCACAAATTACATGTCCGAGCCGACGCGAAGCCGGTCAAACAGCCCCTCCGCCGACTGTCAGAAGAGAAGCGAAGAATTGTAGTAGAAGAGATAGCCCGGCTCCTTGCCGCTGGCTTTATCATGGAAGTGTTTTTTCCAGAGTGGCTTGCCAACCCAGTTCTGGTTTTGGAGAAGAATAACAAGTGGCGTATGTGTATAGACTACACCAGCCTGAACAAGGCCTGCCCCAAGGATCCGTTTGCCTTGCCACGGATCGACCAAGTGATAGACTCCACAGCCGGATGCGAGCTGTTGAGTTTTTTGGATGCCTACTGAGGGTACCATCAGATCAAGTTGGACCCAGCTGACCGCCTGAAGACTGCCTTCATCACACCATTTGGAGCTTTCTGCTACCTGACTATGACATTCGGCTTGAGGAATGCCGGTGCCACTTTTCAGCGTTGCATGCAGAAATGCCTCCTGAAACAACTCGGCAGAAATGCCCACGTCGACTACTAGGCTCTCTCCTAGGCTCCCTCTAGGCTCTCTCTAGGCGCTCCCCGCCGGTGGCCACTCCGGCCCCGGCGGCCACCCCTCCTCCCGCCGGCTGCCGCTCCAGTGCCGGCGGCCACCATCCATCCGTCCACCTGGCTGTCTCTGGGCCCTTTGTGGGTAGTTTTTTGGCCCTTGCGTGGCCATGGATCCTCCCTCTCTGAACTTTGCTCGAGGTAAAGAATTTCAGCTCTCTATGAGACAAAAGTTTGGTCATCCGGTGGTGTTTTCCCCTGGTTTTCGTCAACGTGAATTCACTTTGGTAGTTTCCTTTTGCCGTGCTCGATTTCGGTTGGATTGTCACACAGTCAGTGTCACATTGCAATCTTGTTTTGGCGGTTATCCAGAGGGGTTTCATGTGCTACATCTCAAGGACAGATCATTCAAGTTTTCGGTTGCCTCCAAAGCAGTGGGTTTTGAAATTTATAATCAGGGGCGGGTGGTTGAGAAGGATTTTGAGTTAGTGTTCAATCTTTGGGGTTTTGGAGGACCGAACTGGTTACATGAAGAACAACTTTTTTATCGCGAGGAAGAAGCTTCTTGGACTTTGGTCAGGTCTGGATCACGCCCACGCTCCGCCGCCGGTAGTTTTTCCGGCGATCAACCATGGCAGTCGGTTTTTGCTAGGTTAGCGAAGTTTCTGACCGTCAGCAGTAATGTGGCCCGGGCAATAATGTGCACTCATTGCCCAATATTAATTCCTCGGGCGAGGATCTCGCTGCGGGTTCGTCGGGCGGGAATCTGGCTCACTCTAATTTCTCTTTTCAGTGCTACGCGTGTGGCATGTTGGGCCATTTTACGAAGGAGTGCAATGCCATTCGCCTACCTGGGCTTTTTCCTTATCTCTGGTTTGACACTTTCCCTAGCCCATCGCCTGAGGCCTGGGACCTAGATGCGGTCCATGACTGGTTCTAGTCAGATGGCCCAGCCCGCGAACCTCCGCTCGTTTCCTCTTTTAGTGAGCTTTGTTTGGGATCTTTTCCTAATTTCCAGCCTCGTTGTCCCCTTGCCTCCTCAACTTCTCCGCTTTGTTCCTCTGTCTCACCTCTGTGCACAAGCTCTGCTTCTAGTGCTTTGCGCCTCACTTCGCCGGTGATCTCGCGTTCTTCGGCGACGCCGATGGCCAACATGCCGATCGACCCACGCCCCTTTGTGCCACATGGCTTCAACATTCAGCAGGTTCCTGGGCGCAATGGTGTGGCTCGGGTGGTGCTACCGCAGCGCCCTCGTCGCCATGAGGATTGGGCGATTGCGACTATCCACCCTCTCCCTGCAGATGCTCCATTCCCCAATGTAAGAGATGTTCTTGAGGATTTTATTGTTGAACATAGACAGCTGGGGCTGCGAGATATCCAGCGTTGTCCGTTCGGTGAGGCATATGTTCGTCTCGCGCGGGTTAGGGATAGGGACAAGTTGGTCCTTGATAGCCCCCACGAGTTTGGAGATGTGTTCATTAGTTTTACGAGGCATGATGAGGGAAGGAATCACAGGAGGGTTCATCTTAACAGAGTGGTGTGGGTGCTTCTGACGGGAGTCCCTTTTGATTTCCGCACCACTGAAGATCTTGCTTGTGCTGTTAGTAAGTTTGGCCGCATGATTTCCTGGGACAAGGAGGATGACCACATGGGTCGCATTGTGGTCAAGGCAAGAGTTCTGAACTTGGATACCATCCCAAAAAGTTTGCGCTGGTCTGAAGGGGATGAATTTGAGGGGGACGGCTGGTCTTCCTCCATCGAAGTGCTGGCCAGTGAGCTCCTTGGTGGAGGACCTGTAGATGAGGATCCTTTTCCTCCTGCTAATGAGGACCCGCACCCTCTACCTGAGATTGCTGTGCCTGCTGAGGGTTTTCATGTTGTTGCAGCCATAAATAATGGGGTGGATGTTCAGGTTGCTGCAAATTGGGATAATTGGGACGATAACCATCAGCACGTCCATAATGCTGAGTTGGAAGATCTTCTGGGTGCTGTACAACGGGAGGAAATGGCCTGGGCAGATGGTGAAGAGCTGCTTCCAGCTCCCAGTAATAGCAGTTTCTCTTCAGACATGTCCTTTTCTGAAGGAGACAATTCTCATATGTTTTTGTCTTTAGTTACTATGGAAGCCACTCATGCTAGGGCTGCAATTCCTGCAATTGCCCAACCTGCTGCTGTTGTGATGGCTACTGGACTGCAGAACATAATTCAAGCATACCAGTCAGATGATGAGGAGCTTCCTGTATTGCAGGAGCAAACCCAGGAGATGGCTACTTTGCATGATCAGCCTCCTGCAGACCCACTGCAACATGTTGCCCCTCTTGCAACACAGGCTGCTCCTGATGTTTCTCCTCCCTTGGAGGTGGCTTCTGACCAACCTGCACTTCTGGAAGCAGCTTTGGAGCCTGTCATGTTTTCTGATCTTCCTATGACAACTGCTGGATCTTCAGCTCAAGTCTTGAAAGGCAATGTTGAACATGTTATTACTGCTAGAGGAAGTTTACAGCCTGTGGAGAATTTAGAGGACCTCCAGTCAGGTCTCCAAGGTAACTGGGTTAATCAAATCAATGAACACTTTAACATGGTACCTTCCCTCCTTGGTCTGAAAAGTATTCAGATGGCTGCCACTGCTAACACTGAACTATCTGTTTCTGAAGAAGGCCTGTTACTGTGGAAGCAGCACTTTAAAGAGAAAGCATTGGACAACAGGAGCTCTTTCTCTACCAACATTCCTGTAAGTTGGTTTAATTTTATTGTCCACTTGCTCCTGTCCCCTGATAAGTTTTCCTGGACTGTCAATATGTTAAAATCTGGAATGTGGGATCTGTTCACTGCTGTGGAAAATATGGACCAAGCTTTTCTGTTTCATATACCTGACAAATGTCCTACCTCTCATGCACCAATCTGTCAGGCCATGGAGGAAGGTGAGCAGGACAAGGGTAAGGAGAATATTGGGGTAGCTGCAAATTTGCATGATGTGGAGTCACAGGCCTTGCTGCAACCTTTTGGCCAGGAAAATTTAAGGAAGAGGAGAAGTGGAAAAACTCCACTTGTGGAAACAGAGGTAAGAAGAAGTGACAGAATTAAGAAAGACAATGCTGGTTACAAGAGAAATTCCTGTCCTAATAATAATTGTTTACCTTGCAATGTTGTCCCTCCCATCATCAAAAAATTAGTTGTTAAAAACCTCACTGCCTCTTTCTGTAAGGTTTCTGAGGGGGAACTGGAGGACATGCTGGCCAAGAAGCCCAAGAGAATGCAAGAGGAGGTTTTGGACAAGGTGCCCTTGTCCAAAGGAGAAGGACATGCTACCACCTCTTCTTAATGTTTAGGGACCCTTCTTGGAGTGTTTTGTGGTGGGATTGTGTTTGTAGTTCCACGCCACTTAGTTTGTTGCTGCTTTTGCCAATTGTAAGACTTGGATCTTGGTGCTTTCTGAACCTTGTATGCCTGTGGCTGTACTTTCCTGCTAGTCCTTTCATGTGTCATCTTTGGTTGCTCTGCTGGAATTATGTTATGTTGTGGATCAGGGCATTATGCCAGCTTCTTTCCTTTTTGGATGATGATCAAGTGATGGTGCTTGCTCTCTGGTACAAAATCTCAATTTGTTTCCATGAATAACAATAACAGAAACTGCAATATTCTAAATTGGAACATTAGAGGTATGAATTCTGAGGACAAATGCTTGGCTTTAAGACAGAAGATTGATGAGAGTCATTGTAATATTGTGTGCCTTCAAGAAACCAAAAGAGAGACCTTTGACACTACCTACTTAAAAAAATTCTGCCCCTCTAGAATTAATAATTTTGCCTTCCTCCCCTCTGTTGGAGCTTCTGGGGGGCTCCTAGTGGCCTGGAATGGCTCACAATTCTCTGGAGAAATCATTGCACAAAACAGGTTCTCACTTTCCATGCAGTTCACCAGTTTGCTTTCCAATCAGTCTTGGATTCTTTCAAATATCTATGGTCCATGTGACCCTCAAGACAAAATGGAGTTTATTAACTGGTTTCTAAATATTCACATGCCTGATGATGTTGACTGGATCATAATGGGAGATTTCAACCTTATGAGGGCTCCATCAGATAGGAACAGACCTGGGGGATATGTTAATGATATGCTTATGTTCAATGAGGCCATTAGTAACCAAGGTTTGGTTGAATTACCTTTGCATGGTAGAAAGTTCAGTTGGAGTAACATGCAGCATGATCCTTGGTTGGTCAAACTTGACTGGTTTTTTACTTCTGCCTCCTGGATGACTTCTTTCCCTAATACAATTGTACTACCACTTGCAAAACCTATATCTGATCATTTGCCCTGTGTAATTAAAATTGGTACTTCTATCCCATAGGCAAAAGTATTCAGGTTTGAGAACTATTGGCTGCATCATTCTGATTTCAAACAAGTTGTTGCCTCTGCTTGGAGCATCCCAGTTGGAAACCTTGATTCTGTTAAGTCTTTGAATGCTAAGTTCAAGATTTTCAGAAGACCTTTGAAGCTGTGGGCTAAATCTCTGTCCTGTCTGAAAACTACAATTGCAAAGTTAAATGAGCTCATCTTCATGTGGGATTTCTTTGAGGAATTTAGAGAGCTGGATACTCATGAATGGAGCTGCAGGGCTATTCTTAAAGAACAACTGCTTATTCTACTGAGGAACCAACATATTTATTGGAAGCAGAGAGGAAAAATCAAGGGGGTGAAGTTTGGAGATGAAAACACAAATTTTTTTCACACAAAAGCTTCCATCAATTACAGGCATAACCATATTGCTATTCTTCACAATGAGGACCAAATGGAGATCTCAGATCATGCTGGTAAAGCTGCTATTCTCTTGGATGCTTTCAAAAAAAGAATGGGCACATCCCAAGAAACCACAATGCACTTTGATCTGGTTTCTTTGTATGGGCAGAGGCAGCATGCAGATATTTTTGCTAATCTGGAATTGCCTTTTACTGCTGAAGAAATTGAAGCTGTTGTTCATGATCTCCCAAATGACAAGTCTCCTGGGCCTGATGGTTTTAACAATGAATTCCTCAAGTCTTGTTGGGATATTATTAAAGAAGATGTGCTCAAATTCATTTATGATTTTCATGCAGGGCACATCTCCCTTGAGAGTTTGAACACTTCATTCATAACTCTCATTCCAAAGGGGAATTCTCCATTGACTGCAAATGATTTTAGGCCTATCTCTTTATTGAACAGCTGTCTAAAAATTGTTAATAAGCTGCTAGCAAATAGATTACAAAAGGTGATTCTGAAATTGGTACACATCAACCAATATGGATTCCTTAAAGAAAGATCTATTCATGACTCTTTGGGGTGGGCTTATGAATATTTACACCAATGTCATAAGTCGAAGGAGGAAATCATTGTTCTGAAATTGGATTTTGAAAAGGCTTTTGACACCATTGAACATCAGGCTATGTTGGATATTTTAAAAGCAAAGGGCTTTGGGGATAGATGGCTTACATGGATCAAATTATTGTTTACTTATGCATCCTCTCCTATATTACTAAATAGTGTTCCTGGAAAAAAAAATTATTGCCTTAGAGGTGTAAGGCAGTGGGATCCTCTGTCCCCTCTTCTCTTTGTGCTGGCTGCTGATCTACTTCAGACAATTATCAATAAGGCAAGGCACCTGGGTTTGGTAACTTCTCCCTTGCAAGTAGAGTCATGCCCTGATTTTCCAATTGTCCAGTATGCTGATGACACCTTGGTTATTCTGCAAGCAGATGCAAAGCAATTACATTGCCTCAACGCCCTTCTCAATACTTTTGCTGATGCCACAAGCCTTAAAGTGAACTACAATAAATCAAGTATGTTTCCAATAAATGTGCCAGAAGAGAAGATGGAGATTTTAATAAATACTTTTCATTGCAAGAAGGAATCTTTTCCAATCAAGTATTTGGGAGTACCCCTAGGCCTTCATAAGCCTACTGTTGAGCAATCTTTTCCCCTTGTCACAAGACTGCAGAAGAAGATTGTGGGGTTGTCCACCTTTATGACTTTGGCTGGGAGATTGTTGCTAGTGAAATCTGTCCTCAACTCATTATTGATATATCTCATGGGATGCCTTGATGTGCCTATTACCATCAAAACCCAAGCCATAAAATACTTGAGACATTGTCTTTGGAGAGGCCCTGATTTGGAGGACCATAGACCTGCCATGGTGGCATGGAGTACTGTGTGTAGACCTAAAAATCAAGGTGGATTAGGAGTGATTGATATTTTTGTTCAGAATAAAGCATTGCTTCTCAAGAACCTGCATAAGTTCTACAACAGACACAATATTCCCTGGGTCAATCTGATTTGGGAATCTTACTACAGCAATGATTCTCTACCTGGTCATAGCTGGATGGGATCTTTTTGGTGGAAGGAAAACCTTAAGCTGATTGATAACTATAAGTCCTTGGCCAGATGCAACATAGGTGATGGAAAGAGTGCTTATTTTTGGACTGATCTTTGGCACTCACATTGCTTGCAAGACATGTTCCCCCACCTATTCTCGTTTGTGAAAAACAAGGATGCTATTGTTCACACCATTCTCCAAACTGAATACTTAGAGGACCTATTTCATCTGCCACTGACTGTGCAAGCTTTCCAGGAATTTGAGGCTATAGAGGACATCTGCATTGCTTTAAGGGCCTCTGATACTTTGGATTGCACAGATACCTGGAGCTACATATGGGGAACTGAGCAATTCTCTGTGGCTAAGGCATATAAAGTGCTGATGGGAGTTAAAGTTGTACCACAGCAGTTCAATTGGATCTGGAGCAGTTCTTGTCAGCCAAAACATAAGGTGTTCTTTTGGAGACTACTTCATGACAGGCTCAATACTCGAAATCTTCTGAGAAGGAAATCTTTTAAGCTGGGCAGCTATAACTGTGCTGTCAACAATTGCCCACAGGAAGAGACTCTCCAGCACCTTTTCTGGACTTGCCCTTTTGCTGCACAGTGTTGGGATCTGATCTGCCCTTCAAGACAGGCAAATGTTTCAATCATGGAAGCTTTTCTTGATCTCAAGCAGAAACTCCATGTACCTTTCTTCATGGAGATAGTCATCCTTGCCTCTTGGACTATTTGGATCTCCAGGAACAACATGATTTTCCAAGCAATTCAACCCAACATTCAAAGGTGGAAAGCCATCTTCATGGAGGAGCTCTCTCTTCTCAGATTCAGAATTAAAAAGAGCTATGCTGGAGCATACTGTTTTTGGCTGGATAATCTTGTCCTGTAATCCTTGTTTCTTAGTTGTTAGTGTTTTTTCTTTCCTCTTTCTTTTGTCTTTCCTTCTTGGCTTATCTCAAGCCTTTTTGTATTTTGGTTCCTTTCTGGGACTTTACTTTTTTTTAGATTAATATAAACAAAAAAATTACAGTGGGGTTTTTGCCCTACTGTGTACAGTCAAAAAAAAAAGAAATGCCCACGTTTATGTAGACGACATTGTGGTGAAGACAGAGAAGCGCGGTACCCTGCTGGAAGATCTCAAAGAAAAATTCGCCAACTTGCGCCGATTCCAAATCAAGCTCAACCCCGAGAAGTGCGTGTTCGGAGTACCAGCCGGCCAGCTGCTAGGCTTCCTGGTCTCCGAACGCTTCATCGAGTGCAATCCTGTAAAGATCAAGGCCATCGAGAGGATGGAGATTCCCACCAAACTGCGAGATGTGCAGAAGTTCACCGGGTGCTTGGCCTCCCTGAATCGCTTTATCAGCCGACTAGGAGAGAAGGCTCTCCCCCTGTACCGACTCATGAAGAAGTCCACTCATTTCGAGTGGAATGACCAAGCCGACCAAGACTTCCAGGACTTGAAGAAAATGCTGACCACTCCTCCTGTCCTGGCAGCGCCAACTGAAAAGGAGCCCATTCTCCTCTACATTGCTGCGACTAGCCGAGTAGTCAGTACTATTGTTGTGGTCCAGCGCCCGGAGGAAGGCCGAGCCCAGCTAGTCCAGAGGCCGGTGTACTACCTAAGCGAAGTGCTATCCAGCTCAAAGCAGAACTACCCGCATTACCAGAAGATGTGCTATGGGGTGTACTTCGCCGCCAAGAAACTGAAGCCCTACTTCCAAGAGCATCCCATCACGGTTGTGTGCATCGGCCCGCTCGCCGAGATCATAGGCAGCCGGGATGCATCCGGCCGGGTGGCTAAATGGGCCATTGCACTGGCGCCGTACACGATCTTCTACCAACCCCGCACCGCCATCAAGTCCCAAGCACTGGCCAAATTCCTCGTCGATTGGGCCGAGACCCAGTACCTACCGCTGGCTCCCGACTCTACCCATTGGCGGAAGCACTTTGACGGGTCCAAGATGCGTACCGGCTTGGGAGCCGGCATCGTCCTCACCTCTCCCAAAGGCGACAAGCTCAAGTACACGCTGCAGATCCACTTCGCCGCCTCCAACAACGTGGCCGAGTACGAGGCGCTCGTACATGGGCTCCGGCTAGCCAAAGAGCTCGGCATACGCCGGATCCTGTGTTACGGCAACTCAGACTTGGTGGTCCAGCAGTCGTCTTGTGACTGGGACGCCAAGGACGCGAACATGGCGAGCTATCGATTCCTCGTCCAACAGATCAGCGGATACTTCGAAGGGTGCGAGTTCCTTCATGTGCCAAGGGCCGACAACGACCAAGCAGATGCCCTAGCACGGATCGGCTCCACCCGACAAGCCATACCGATTGGCGTCTCCCTCCAGTGCCTCCTCAAGCCGTCCATCAAGCCGTCTCCAGAGTCGGACTCTATCTTTGTACCGCCTGCGCCAGATGTAGCCGGATCCGACTGGAGGAACCCCGCAGGCGGCATGGGGACTTCGACAACTGGCCCAGGGACTGCCGTAGTTGCACCTGGCCCGGGGACCTCGGAAGCCGGCCCAGGGACTGCAGCAACGCAAGAAGCGGTGGCCGATTCCAATTCCACGCCACCCAACCCACCCACCCGAGTCATGGTGGCTACACTAACAGAAGAAGAAGTCACAGCTCCATCATGGGCCCAGCCCATCCTCAAGTTCCTAGTCAGCAGAGAGTTACCGGCTGATGAGATCTCAGCAAGACTAGTGCAACGACGAGCCGGAGCATATGCAATAATCAATAGAGAGCTTGTGAAGCGCAGCGTCACTGGAGTCTTCCAGCGTTGTGTCGAGCCAGAAAAAGGAGTGGCAATCCTCAAACATATCCACCAAGGCGAATGCGGCCACCACGCAGCCTCAAGATCACTTGTGGCCGCCATGGTTTCTTTTGGCCGACTGCCTTGGAAGATGCCAAAGAGATAGTCAAGAGCTGCAGAGGATGCCAAGTTTTCAGTTCCAAGCAACACCTGCCGGCTTCTGCACTCAAGACCATTCCCCTTACCTGGCCCTTTGCCGTCTGGGGACTGGACATGGTGGGCCCTTTCAAGACAGCCCGCGGCGGCTTGACACATCTACTTGTCGCCGTGGACAAGTTCACCAAGTGGATCGAAGCGAAGCCGATCAAGAAGCTGAACGGGCCGACTGCCGTAACATTCATCACCGACATCACTACTCGGTACGGCGTGCCGCACAGCATCATCACCGACAACGGCACGAACTTTGCCAAAGGAGCACTGGCACGTTTCTGCGCGATGCAGGGCATCCGACTGGACTTAGCGTCCGTTGCCCACCCGCGGTCAAACGGCCGGGTCGAGCGAGCAAATGGACTCATCCTCTTCGGCATCAAGCCTCGACTGGTTGTACCACTGGAGCGATCAGCCGGCTGCTGGCTCGATGAGCTGCCGGCTGTCCTCTGGAGTCGGCGCACTACACCCAACAAGTCAACCGGCTTCACTCCGTTCTTCCTTGTATATGGTGCCGAGGCTGTCATCCCAACCGACATCGAGTTCGACTCGCCTCGGATCACCATGTACACGGAGGCGGAGGCCAAGGAAGCAAGAGAAGACAGTGTCGACCTACTGGAAGAAGGCCGGCTGTTAGCACTCAGTCGGTCCACCATCTACCAGCAAGGGTTGCGCCGCTACCACAACCGCAAGGTCAAGCCAAGATCCTTCCAAGAGGGCGACCTTGTGCTTTGGCTGATCCAGTGAACAGCCGGCCAGCACAAGCTCTCGGCCCCTTGGGAAGGCCCCTTCGTCATCAGCAAGGCACTAGGCAACGACTCCTACTACTTGATCGACGCGCAAAAACCAAGAGCACGCAAGAGAGATGACTCCGGCAAGGAGTCAGAGCGACCATGGAACGCGAACCTCCTGAGAAGATTTTACAGTTGAAAGCAGTATGTATCATGCTACCCTTTTGTATTAAGTACGAACCAACAGGCCCCCCGAACAGTACTCGGGGACTGCCTTTATTTATCTATGAATGACGAGTGTCATATCCACGAATGTATCATTACATTTGATTTCTTGTCTGGCACCGGGTTCGACGAGTCGGCCCGGGGACTGGCCGCCTTGAGCTATAGTAAAAGTTCTACCTGAAGTCAGACAAGTAGTGTGCCGGCTCCCGAGTCCTCTCTTGTTGAAAGTCGTAGCTCGAAGAACCGACTGTACGACTAGCAAGAGACAAGGCAGAAAGGATGCCCACACGAAAACGGCTAAGGACCAACGAACTTATATAGCAAAAAGACGGCCTCCAACCACGCTTGCCGGCTGTCAGAACAGTCGGCTGGCCGGCTTCCTAAGCACTTAGCTCTAGTCCAGCAAAGCTAGAGTACTTGCCCCCCCCCCCCCGAATTGGCCAGACACTCCTCCAGCTACAGATTGCAGAGCAACTGTTTGACTCGGGAGGCGGCAACCAAGGAAGGGCGGCAAAGGAAACAGCAGAAGGATGAAAAGCAAAGTACGAGGAAAAGCCAAATGCATGCATAAGTTATATATACATATAAAAGCCCCCAACAGGCCGGCAATCGACATAGTTCGAATACACCCCCAGTGGGTGGAATTGTGCAGACTTAACAGAATATCGTTCCAAACGTGACAAGACAGGAAAACAAAAGATAGCAGACTAGACTAAGGCGCGGTGCGGGAGCCAGGCTGGTCGGTGGAGATGGCGTCGCCGTCTGAAGGAGTGGCCGGCTAGCGGGTCTCGGCTTGGTCACCACCAGTGGCAGGCGACGCACCCGCGCGTGATGTGGTGCTGGAGGCGCGGTCAGGCTGAGGCTGGTCGGCCGCTCCACCATCCGGCTCGGCGTCTTCACCCTCCTCCTCCTCCTCGCCCTCGTCACTGGAGTCGATCTCCTCCACCGAGTCTTCACCGTCTGCCGGGTTCAGCCCGAACCACTCCTTCAGCTGGGCGACACCGTTGTCATCTACCTCAGGGGCGAAGACGCTGGTGTCGGTGTAGTCGGCGATCGCTGAAGCCCGCCCGATGATAGCCGGCCGCGCCGGCTCCAACTCCGTGTCGGCTTGCTGCCGCCAGGTAGCCAGCTGATCCAGGCTCAGGCCGGGGTACCAGGCCTTGATGAAATCCAGCGCCCGCCTGGCGCCGGACCGAGCTGCCGAGGCCTTCCAGGCTTCGAAGCAACCGACCGCCACCTCCAGCTAGTCGGCAGTCCGACTGGGGGTGCGGGGATCCACTTTGCCGGGCCAGAGGGAGGCCAATACGTGCGCCCCGGCACGCTGAAGCCGGCAGAGCAGTCGGTGAGCTGGCTGGAGACGGGCCTGGATCGCCAAGAGCTGCTCCTCCAGCGAACGGCCAGCGGTTGGTGCAATCTCGAAGCCAGCCTGTCGTCGCGCTTGGCGGCGAGCCTCGATGATCTGGTTGGCGGCGGTAGAGTAGCCAGGGAAGTACTCTGTGCAAGAAAGAAAGAGAAAGAAGAGAAAACACCAAGTCAGAAAACGAGTCAAAAGCGGCAGACGGCAAGAAAGGACGAAGAAGTAGGCGGCTTACCGTCAACCAGATCTTCGATCTGACCATAGCCAGTGATCAGAGTCTGCCTTGCTTCAGCCCAGCCAGCCGCTTCTGTCTCGTACTCGGCCTAGAGGGCGGCTTCGCGGTCCTGCACCGCCTTCAGAGACGCCTTGTGGCCCTCCTCCTGGTCGGCCAACTTCTTGGCCAGGCGGTCGCGTTCCTGCACCAAGGCGGCGAGCTCGGCATCCTTGGAACGAAGGGCAGTCTGAGACTCTCCCAGCTGTGCCCTCAGACCGGCGTTGGCCGCTGCAGAGACGGCAGAAAAAGAAGAAACAATAAGAGGAAGTCGTCAAGGAAGATCCGACCCGACTGCTCAGCAGTCGGCCCGAATCTCGGGGACTACACCCAGTGGGTGCGCTGACGCGCCCCCACGTGAGATAAAGAACAAAGCACTTACCCCGGCTCTCAGTTAGGTCGGCGGTCTTCTGGGTCAGCTCCCGAGCCTGGGAGTTGAAGGCGGCCGCACGAAGATTGTGGTAGTCCTGCAAGATAGGCAGAAGATCGAAGTAAGAACAAGAATAGCAAAGCCAAATCCACTAAGAAGTTCCAAGCCGCCTGCTCAGCAGCCGACTCGGAACTCGGGGACTACACCCAGTGGGTGCGCTGACGCGCCCCCACGGAAGAAACCAAGATCAAGAAGAAGCAAGATAAGAAGCCTAACCCGGATGGCCACCCGCGTCGCAAGGAACTCGTCGGTGTATTGCCTCAGCGCCGTAGCCTGGGCTTGGAGCCGGGTACGGACGTCCTCCACGGCCACGTTCATCACGGCCGTCCCTCCGACCGGCGTCCACCCTGAGGTGGCGCTGGCCACCTCCACATACTGGGCCGACGAGCTGGAGCCCACGGCCGGCTGCGGCTCCGAAGCCGCCTTCTTTGGCTCTAACGCAGCCTTCCCCGCGCGCCGGCTCGGCGGCATCCGGACCGCCAGCCCGGTCCTCGCGGCCGACTCGCCCCCCGCCGACTGCGCAGACGGCAGATCAGGCCGGCCGCCTTGAGCCATCCCAGTCGGCGGAGTCGGCATCGGCGCCCTCTCCAGGATGACGACGTCGTCATCCCTCTCCAGCCCCGGCTGGTCGCCGCCGGCCTCTTCTGGCGGGGGCTCCGGGGCCCCGGGCGCTGCGACGCGCAGTGGGGTGACCAACAAGGCCCCCTCCGCCGTCGCCGCAGCTGCAGCCTCCGCCTGGGCCTTGGCTGCGGCGTCGGCGCGCGCCTTCGCCGCCTCCTCCTCCTGCGCCGCCTGGGCGGCGGCCGCCTTCCGTGCCTCCGCCTCCCACGCCTTTCGCTCCTCCCACGCCTCCCGCGCGTTCCGCTCTGTCGCCGCCTGAAGGTTGGCTCGGGGGTCCACGCGATGAGTGGTGCTCCCAGACCCCCTCGGCGACTCAACGACGGAGGCGGCAGCCGCCCCCTCGAGCGACAATGGAGCTCTGGTTGTTTGGAGAAAAAGACAAGGATTCAGGAACCACCAGAGAAAAGAAAGAAAAAAGAGTACATGAAGGAGTTTGAACTTACGCCTACACCATCTGCGGTTGCTTCACCGTCTTGCGGAAGCGAGCCGCCTACGCGGCCGCCTCCTCCCACCTGGTCGCCGCCGCCCCACCCCTGGGCTTCTTCGTCCGACTACCGAACAAACCCTGTGTGGCGCGACGCTTTTGCCCGCCGCCCAGAGCAGGCGGTGCAGCGGAGGAACCCGCGCCACGGCCAGAAGCCGGCTGACTGCGCGGGACGACTTCGGCCTCGTCGTCGTCCGGCCAGTCGTCGAAGGTAACTCCATGCCCGGAGCCGCCTGCTTCGCCGCCGGCTTGGCCACCACCCGGCTCGGTGTTGTCGTCCATAGCGGCCGCCCCCAAGTCGGGGTCCTCCAGATCGTGCTCCGTCCGGTCAGGGGCGAATCGGCGCTCCGCGCCCGACCCGCCTGCAGGCCGAAGAAGAGGGCTCTGTCGAAAACAAGCCGACTAGTCAGAGTCGGCCAAAAGGAACTCGGCAACAAAACTGAGAAAGAGAAAGAGACAAGGGGAACATACCGTGGGCGGTAGATTGGTTCGGCTATATGGCTCCTTGCCGAACTGCCACTCTTTGGAGAGTTTGCAGTTCGCGAGGTAGTTCACCATATAGGCCACCTCCTCGTGCGGCATGTCCTTGGTACACATCCGGCTCGGATCGAGCTGGCCGCTCATCTGACAGATCAGATGAGGGCGGCTCTGGAGCGGGAGTACCCGGCGCGTGACGAAGGCGGCCAGCAGGTCGGGCCCCGACAAGCCCTCCGACTAGGTCATCGCTCGCACTCGGGCGACGGCTGCGGATCCAGCCGGCGTCAGCGTAACGGCCCGGTAGGACCACTGGGGCCGCCTGCCCGCCGGTGGGCCAGCTATGTAAGACGGCAGGTTGACGTAGTCGCCCTGTGGGGCGATGTTCCTGACGTAGAAGTACGACTTTTGCCATAACTTCACCGACTGGATCAGTGTGATGACGGGGAAGGGGTTGTCGGCAGCCACCCTCCGCATCGCGATGAAGGCGCCAGTCTGAGCCGGCACGCCCTGCATGCGCGTGCCCAGCTTGGATTGGAAGAACTCCCCCCAGAGCTCGAGGGTAGGGAGGACGCCGAGGTAGCCTTCGCACAGGGTGACGAAGGCAGACAGCAGCACCACCGCGTTCGGGGTGAGGTGGTGCGGCTGGAGCTGGTAGAACTCGAGCCAAGAGTGGAAGAAGGCGCTCACGGGCAGGCCGATGCCGCGCAAGAAATGCGAGCGGAAGACCACCCGCTTGCCCTCCCGCGGCTCCGGTGTAAGCTCCTTCGCCGGCGCGAGACGGACCTCCACCTTGTCCGCGCCGGGCAGCCGCCGTGTCCTGCGGAGGAATTCGACGTGATCCTCGTGGACGTTGGAGCCGTCCCAATCCCCGCCGTACTGCTCCGTGGCGGGAGGCATGGTGAAAAAGAGCACGGCGGCGGAGGAACGAGTGGTGGAAGAGCGCGGCGGCGAGGCATTGTTGCAAGAAAGGGTAGGAGAAAGGAGATGGTGGAAAGAGGAGGAGCGTGCGAGAGCCTGCCGCTCTCCCCCTCCCCCTACTTATAGCTTCGCAAGGTGAAGCCGGGGAGGCCGGACGTGGGGTGATATGTGGGATTAACTGCACCCACTCCCCCCACGCCTCGCGATTATTACGCCCTAAAGGCGTGCCGAAACTGTCGCAGGGAGATATGCGGGCGGTTTCGGGCTGCAGAGGATCCACGCCTGGGCCGGGGCGTGGACGTGGCGGGCAGCCGCCCTGCGGCGACGTCCCGTTGCGCGCGTGGGCTGGCAGGCTTTTTAGCCTAGAGAGGCCATGTGGTTCGCAGGCGGCAAGTGGCCGGCCCGCGGCCCGGTGCACGCGCTGGCGAGCTCCCGCCCTCCGACTCCGAAATTTTTGGCCGAGACAACGCGCCTAACCAAGGCCGGCTCCCAGCTGCCGGCTTGTCAAGATAGGAAGCTGACCGAGCTTCTCGACTCCCACCCAACCTCGAAGCCCAATCAGCTTCGGGGACTACTGTCGGAGTAAATGGCCACGGGTAGCCTAACCGACTGCCCCTGGCTCTTCCAAAAAATTATCAGGCCTTTTGGGCCTTCAAGAATTTCAAGCATTGGGCCGCCTTCCCCGGTCGGCTATTTCTAAAGCCGACTCCCAGAAGGCGACCCAGCCTCAGCAACCTCCCCCCAAGATAACCACGGGATGGCCGACTCTAGGAAGCCGGTCATAGAGGATGCCGACTCCCCAGAGCCGGCCATGAAGAACGCCGACTCCCCAGAGTCGGACACGAAGAGCGCCGCCTCCAAGGAGCCGGCCAAGACCGGAACCATCAAAACTACGCCCACATAACGGTGACAAGACGGGTTGTGGCCACAGTGCGGCCCACTACCCCCGAAGCCCGAGGCAGGCATGGCCACAGGACGCCGTACGGGACGGCCAAATCCCGTCCGGCTCGGCACTGTAGCCATGCTGGCCTCAACGTCACCCACGGCAGACGCCAGTACAGCCCACGGGCGGCGGGCCCCTTCATCCAGAGAGAGGCGCGAAGGCGGCCCGGCCTCCCCCAATCAGCCAAAGGCGTAGCCGGCCCCCAAAAGCCGGCTACCCCCTCCCTCGAAGCATGTGCCACATTAAGGAGACAAGACGAGGTAAGGCTACAGTGAGAGCCCTCGAGGCGGCACACTGTAGCCACGCTTACCTCGACGGAGCCCTCGTCATCAGGGGCGAGGCTACAGTAAGCAGCCGCCGACAAGACCCTAGGCGGTGGGGCCGGCTGTCGACCAAGAGGCCGGCAGCCGGCGGGACCTACCTGTCGGCGGGCCCCAACGGCCGGCGGAGAAGCCAGCGAGCGTAGACACTGACGGCTGGGACCAGCGCCCAGCCGGATTACAATTGTACCCTCGGGGTAGGCCTATATAAACCCCCCGGGACACCCATGCAAAGGGTTGGCTTCTTAGCATTACACATACACCATAGAGAGAGAGAAGCAAGAGCTAGCCTTGTTCTTCTTCTCCCTTGAACCCAATAGCTCTAGGAGCGATTGTAGCTACTCTTCTTGATCTAGTGATCATGCGGAGACCCCGCAGAGCAGGACTAGGGGTGTTATCTCCTCGGAGAGCCCCGAACCTGGGTAAGATTCGTCGTCGTGCATGTCTTCGCCTCATCCCGTTTCCAGGCACCGGCGACGTCTTACTGGCACCCACTATGATAAGCCACCCGTTGGCATATGTCGCACCTACCACCCGACACCTGGCCTCCTAAGCCGCCAGGATGCTCCATAGATGACGCTGGTAGGTGACAGCTATGTTCGGCATGCCAAACGGCATGCGAACATAGCTGTGAGGTGGACCCTCACACTGCCCAATGCGCGAAGGCCAGAAACGCTCCTGAGACGCGGCCCTGTTGAGCCCTGGAATGTCGATGCAGACGCGTAGCCCGCCATCCTTGGCAGGATGGGGAGCCGCGCCAGGTGGTGGGCGGTGGTCGTCGTGCATGGTCCTTGCTTCTTGAAGCTCCTGGGTAGCCTTGATGATGAACTCCTGAGCACTTGGCGATCCTCGCCTAGTGCCCTCTTGAGGGAAACGTGCAGCGAAGCACGCCTCCATGTGATGCCCGAGCGCCTCCCTCGTGACGTTGGCTAGGTCTGAGGCCCTCCAGAAGAGAGGCCGGAGCCCAGCCTAAGGATGGCGCCGAGCGCGCCTTCCTATGCGAGGGAGGGAGGCGCCCAGGGCGTGGGCGCAGATCCTGAAGCGGTACCACTGGAGACACTGCTTCCCTGAGGCGCTGGGTGGAGTAGCTGCTTCTTCTTCTTGGTGATGGCCTCAGGACGGTACAGGCTGCCCTCGCTGTCAGGGTCTTCGATTGTTGCGGCTTGGAAGGCACGCTCCAGGGAGCACACTGCATCTCTTTGTTCACATGGAACCGTGATGATGCCGCCACTCCCCGGCATCTTGAGGACGTAGTAGCCGTGGTGGGTCACTTCCATGAACTTGGCTAATGCTGGATACCCAAGGATGGCGTTGTACGGTAGACAGATGTGGGAGACGTCGAAGTCAATGAGCTCGGTGCGGTAGTTGTCGCGCTGGCCAAAGGTGACAGGGAGGCGGACCTGCCCTATCAAGGTGGTGGAGCCGTCGGTCACTCGTGAGAAAGGCTTGGTAGGCTGTAGTTGATCGTATGGCACTTGGAGACTATCGGACGTCTCGACGAACAGGACATTGAGCCCCGCGCCGTCGATGAGGGTCTTGGTGACTTGGACGTTGCCGATGACGGGTGAGCAAAGCATCGGGAGGGCGCCGGTAGTGGCCGCACACTTGAGCTGGTCTGACGAGCTGAAGGTGGTGGTGCACTTGGACCACCTGAGCGGGCGCATGGCCTCGAGCTTGGGAAGGGCCGCATTCACCTCGCGAGCAAACTGAGCTGGGGCCTAAGCACCGCCCAAGATGCATGCGATAGCGCGTGGCTCCTGGAAGCCCCCAGCCCCCTCGTCCTGATGGTGGCATTTGAGGGAGACCAGCATTGCCCTGAGGGTGGTCCTCGCACGGCTGGTCCCTCCATGCGCCCTCACGAGGCTGGTCCTGCCAGCGGTCCTCACGAGGCCTGTCGCGCCACTCCTGGCGGGGGCCGCGGTCGTCCCAGCGTCCTCCACCTCGTCCTCCTCCTCGGCCGTAGCCCCGGTCATTGCGCTCGTGGCGTCGACCGAAGCATCCATCTCGGATGGCCCTGAGCTCTTGACAGTCGTTGGTGTTGTGGCTCTGTACATTGTGGAAGGCGCAGAACGGACGGCTACCCTTGGACGACTCGGGGTGGTCCCGGACATGCTTCGTGTCCGGCTCCGCCACGAGCACGGCTACCCCCTTGCGCTTCACATCCTTGGCCTTGGCTTTCTTCTCTTCTAGGTCGACAGCAGGGAGCTCGAGGAGGGAAAGGCGCCCCTCCTCAGCTCTTGCACACATGGTTGCCATGTTGAACATCTCCAGAGCCGTGCATAGCTCCTCGTGGATGGCGAGCTCCTCCTTCATCTGGACGTCGCGAACACCATCAGAGAATGCTGAAATGATGGCCTCGTCTGTCACCTTGGGGATCTTGAGGCGAACGTTGTTGAAGCGCTGGATGTACTTCTGCAGGGTCTCTCCTAGCTGCTGCTTGATGCGGCGCAGGTCACCCGCGACCGGAGGGCAGTCGTGAGTGCCCTGGAAGTTGGCGACGAAGCGGTCGCGCATCTCACCCCAGGAAGAGATTGACCCCGGGGGCAAGTTCAGGAGCGACGAGCGAGCACCATCCTTGAGAGCCATGGGGAACCAGTTCGCCATGACTTTCTCGTCGCCGTTGGCCGCCTCGATGCTCAACTCATAGAGCTGTAAGAACTCTGCAGGGTCGAGGGTGCCGTCATAGCAAGGAGGCAGGTCTGGCTTAAACTTTCCTGGCCAGGCAATGCTAGCTCCGGAGTGAAGACGCGACAGCCTGCTGTGGCCACCGGGGCCCTTTGTAGAGGCGGAGCCTGCTCTTGGTCGATGCCCGCGCCCCGCCACCGCAGGCGGCGCACGGTCTTGACGTGGTGGCGCCGGGAGCGCAAGGGTGTTTTCTTGTGGCCGGGGAACTTCTTGGCAGCTTCCTTCTTCATGCGCGGGCGCCCGGCGCGGTGGGTCACGCCGAGAGGTTGAGCTTCTTGGTGCCAGGGCGCCGTCTTGGTGCGGAGGTGGCGGAGGCGCTCCATGGGATACGTCACCCGCAGCTGGAGGAGGGAGAGGTAGCGAGAGAGACGGGACAGGTGAGCCCCGGCGGCGCTGATGAGCTCGGCGATGCGGTCGAGCCAGTCCTCGTAGAGGTCGTTGACCGGGCGGTAGCGCAGGAGTTCGCATGCCATGAGCAGCGCGGCCTGTGCGTGCGTGGGCGCGCGGCTGGCGTGGGACGATGAGCCGGCCGGAGTCAGCGACGGCGTAGCGGTGCGGCCGTCCTGCTGCACCGAGGGATGTAGCGAAGACGCTTGCTGCTCGTTTCCCGCTGGCCCGGTGGTGGCGTTGGCAGCGTGTGATGGAGAACGATGGGCATGCCCGCCGACAGGGGCCGTCTGAGCGAGGCGGGCGGCCCGGCGCTCGGCACGAGCTCGACGCGCGTCTGCCATGGACGTGGTGGAGTGGTGGAGCATGGATCGACGAAAGGAAAGCTTCAACGCACCTCTACTTGGCGCGCCAAATGGCGGATTTCGGGTTTTGGCAAAACCCTTAATGTTCGAACTCTAGGGTGCGCACAAAGATCTCTCCCTCCCCTAGCTCGCTCACTCACCACGATCTCAAAGCTCAGCTCGTCGAACTCGAAGAACAAGGGACACAAGAGTTTATACTGGTTCGGGCCACCGATGTGGTGTAATACCCTACTCCAGTGTGGTGTGGTGGATTCCCTTGTAGGCTAAGGATGAAGAAGTACAAGGGAAGAACAACCTCCTGAGGAGAGGCGTTCTTGGCCTCGTTGAGCTTTGTGAGGTTGAGGATGATCTGAATGATCCGTCCCTGATCAGTTCAGTTCAGTTTAGTTCAGTTGCCTCCTATGGTGGTGGCTAGTCCTATTCATAGAGGCCCCGGTCCTCTTTCCAAATGTTAGGCAGGAAGGGATCCCACAACGGCCAATTTGAAGGGGGACAGCTAGTACAAGCTATCCTGACAAAAGGTGGTCTTCGCCTGCCAAAGGCTCTGGTGGTGACGCTGTCATGGGCTCCGCGATGACCTCCGTCCTGCCGTCTTGCTGGTCTTGGTCTCGTTGTGCCGATATGGAAACCTTTGCCTGATGCCTCCAGACTCTTCGCCTGTGCCTGCTCCTTTAGCACCGAAGAGGAAACCAGTACTCTGCGCCCACTGGCACCCGCCGGGCGCCCGCCTGGCCTTGGTCGTCATGGCTCACGTCGCGGGAACCTCACGAGGTGCCCCTTGCCTTGATCTCTCTGCTCCTCGCTAGCCAGCCTAGTGAGGCCGCCCCTGAGGAGGTCTTGTGTCGTCCGCCTCGCGAGTCTTGGCCCCTCACGAGGGTCTTGAGTGTTTGCTGGTGAAGATGGGCCGTACCAGACCGCTGGTGGAGCCACGCCATGGGCCGCAGGCAGGCAAGTCTGGGGACCCCCATTCCCAGGACACCGACATGTGGGGGTCAAGTGAATCTTTCAATATTTGGATCATACCCCAAACTTTCGCCTATGGTACCCCAAGGGAGCAAGCTTCGATCTCATTGGTTATTCAGACTCGGATTGGGCAGGATATGTTGTGGATATAGTAAGTCAACTTTCGTAGGGTGCCAATCCTTGGTCACTCTTCGGTGAGTTGGTCATCGGAGAAGCAAAATTGTGTGTCCCTCTCATCCAGCGAGGCCGAGTATGTAGTTGCCACAAATTGTGTGCACAATTGCTATGGATGAGGCAAACTTTAAAGTATTATGGTGTCACTTGTGACAAAGTGTCTCTTCTATATGACAATGAAAGTTCAATCCCCGCAACCCGGTGCTACATAGCAAGACGAAGCACATTGAGATTCGTCATGATTTCATCTGGGATCATATCAAGTGTGGGGAGATTAAGATTATCTATGTCAACATGCAAGAGCAACTAGCGGATATTTTCATGAAGCCCTTGGATGAAGCAAGATTTTGCGAGTTAAGGCATGAGCTAAATATCATTGATTCAAGCAATGTGGCTTCAATCTAGGCACGCCCCACCGCATTCATCATATTATCTAGTTCTAGATGCAAGCATGGACATAGGGGGAGTGTTGTTCTCTCAATGAACTCTCCCTCCCCCCCATTATGAATAAATTGATCGAGTCTTTCACGTTATCCATTGTTGATGGTACTTGTGCTTCAAAGATGAGTTTTCGTCATGGGCCCAAGGTTAAAATCTTTGCAGTGTCATACCAATTGACTCAAACATAGGTGACTTCAGTCACCGCCCTCTTGTTGAGAGGCTTGGCTCCATTTGTTTGAGTTGTGATTTCTTGTCTTATGCTTTTTCGGTGTTGGTTTACTCCTTGTGTGCTCTTGATCTAGTTGGTTTTTGACCTTGGAGTATACCTTCCATTTGTGGTGTTTTCTTGTCCCAAGCCTTCCCTATCTCAAACCTCTCATATTTTTGCATAAGCCCCTCATCTCAAAATTTGATCATAGTAGTTTCTCTGGCAGCAAGCGGTACTACCACGGATAGGCACGGTACTACCGCTTCGGCAGTACTACATCGTCCTTCCAGGGTACTACCGTTGAGTGCAGTGTACTGGCCTCCTGTCAGTGCACTGGGGCGGCACTACCGCTGGCCCCACCGGTACTACCGCTTCGGGGACCCGCGAGAGGGTTAAGTGCTGGGCACGGGGAGTTCTAACTCCCCCATACCCATTCACTTCATCTCCTCCCATGTTCTCTCTCCGAGGCGGCCAAGAACTGCTCCGGAGGCCGACTCCGGCCCTCCAAATCCGTGCCATCTTTGCTTCCGACTGGTCGGATCGATCCCTACCTTCTCATCTTTCCATGGATACCGGTATTGCCCTTGTTTTCCTCTCCTACTATTCTATATTTTGAATCTTGGTTCTAGGGCAATGCATGCGGTATTCGTGGATTTTTGGCTAAATCTTGGCATGCGTAGGATGCGGGATGCCTGCTAGATGGAGTATAGTGGTCTTTGCCAAGATTTTGCACATCTACGTCACCGGTACTACGGATCCACGCCGCGGATGCTATCCCGTCGGGTGGGCGGTACTACCACTGGGACACGACCGGTGCTACCACTTGCAGCAGTACTACCACTTACCCTTCGGCACTACTACCGATGCTGGGCATGGTACTACCGTTGTGACCTAGTTTTTCAGAATTTTTGCACTTATTTCTATTCTCATTTTGTATCTCTTGGCTTATGCAATGGATTTATACCTTCTTTTCCCTTGCTCCATGTTTGTTGGTTCCAGGTGATGGTAGCTTCATTTATCATGCTCGTCGCAAGAACCCAGACCATCCTAGGGGGTCCAAGCGATACTGTACAACAGATGGTACTCCACCAGTTCCAGTGGTCCTCCACGACAACATGTCAAGAAAAATGCCAGTAAGCCAAAGGAGAAGGAGAAGTACACCCCTATGGATGAGACGATTGGGAAGGAGTGTGCCGTGTGGTGTATGTGCAATCCATATCAGGGTGTTCAGGGTGGTGCTCTTGTTGGTCGTCCCTTCTGGAAAAAGGAGCAGTCTCTAATATATGTGGACATTCTAAAGGCAAAGAAGAACCTATTTGTGGTAGTCAAGTCTATTGACATCACTCTCATGGAGAAGGACCCAGCTTACTTCGGAGAAGCAGTTGCTCTTTGTCACCGGTGGGGCCTTATTGCTATCATCACATTCAACAAGGACTATGATGCAGAGATTGTGGCTCAATTCTATGTCACTGCTCACTTTCATGCCAATGAGCATATATCCATGTTATGCATGACTGGAGGGAATATATTCAAAGTTGATTGGAAGGACTTCATGGACTATCTGGGCGTTGCTATTGAGGGGGGGAGACAAGCCATTTGGTCTCTGGCCTCACAAGGATTCGCCTCCTATTCACAAGTCAAAGCTCATTCGGTACTCCAGGACAGTGAGTACTGCAAGGGGGCCACTCGCACGGAGCTCATCCCGTGTCACGACCGGATTTTTGGGATATAAATTCCCAGGAAAACGGCCTGTGCGCTCACCAGCCCCAGGATTACTGTTAGCTGATGAGGTACCAACTTGATACAAGAATTCCAAGCAAGTACAGAAATATGAAGTACAAGACCATTTAGGCCTAGGGGTACAACATTTGGTTTCTAATGATCGAGGGCGGAAGCGATTGGGTGCATCTGCGTCTATGGGACTCCATTTCCCACAAGAATAGCTGACCAGGCTAACTCCTATCTTCGCGAGGCTGCACACGTCAACGCGTAGGTTGTCACCACGGTGCTCATCTCCAAGCGAGGAATCTGGCCAAGACAATAGCCAGGGACAAGCCAGTGAGTACGTTTGAATGTACTCGCAAACATTAAGAAAACGGGTATAATAAATCGAGAACATGCTCTGGATTATTATGTAATCACACGTCTGTCACGAAAAGGTACGAAAACCATGATGCACACATGTGGTTAAAAATAATTCAAAGTAAAATACTGGGTGCCAAGCGAGTGTCTGAAAGACTCCTCGAGCGGAAAATGCGGAACAATAATGCCACAGTCGGGCGTCGGGGCGACACCACATAAAGGGCTTATAACAGAAAATAATAGACAGTGCATGCCGCAGTCGGACGTCTGAGCGACATCACATAAAGGGATTATATTTAAAGTAAGAAAACAAGTACACGCCACAGTCGGACGTCTGCGCGACGTCACATAAAGGGCTTATAAAAGATAAAAGAACAACAGGCATGCCGCAGTCGGGCGTCTGAGCGACACCACAGAAGGGGCTTATAAGAAAAATAATCACAGCGAATATCCAGGAGATAGGACCATCCCAGGGACACTCAATCAAATACCTAAAATAAAAGGTTAGTCCAAAATAACAAAGATCATAATCCATAGGGGCCACAATCATAAATAATATTTAGTACAGTCGTTTCTCCATCCGAAGACCGATAATATAGCAAAGTCGTATCTCCATCCGAATACCGTTACTGAGTTCTAGTCAAATTGTTCTCCATCCGAATACCGTTATCAGATTTCTATTCAGACAGTGGTTCTTACTCAAGAACATGACTATCCAACGGGGTATACCCTCTGCAGAGGGCGTACCATTTTCCACGAGTAACGGGATTACTCAGTCCCTCGGGACTAATTCCGTCTACTGTCTTTTGATTGAAAACACGCCTGACCTGCACACACCAGCTTAACTCACCAGTGTCTGGAATCACCCACGACACCTGCCAAGCAAAACTCTAAGTGGGGAGGCTACAACCTCGACGTAGCATGGGATCACAAACGTTATACCGCGCGCAAACTGGGGAAGCTATCCCCTTCGGCTACAACCGAAACACCCATGCCCCCGGACCGGATGACTGGCTTTAATCCATGGCCATGGGACCCTCATCACGGCCTCGCTGTACGGTGTGTGCTTTGGAAAGGGGTTGACAACCTACTGAACCATACCCTGTCCCCTGCAGGGACAAGTGGTGGTACCGACAAAGAAGGAAGCTACTGATCAAGACTCGGTCTACAACCGACTCAGGTGGTCTAAGTATCCACCAACAACATTACCACTAGTGAAATAAACCACCACTCCTCGAGCCTCACCATGCTATGCCGGGCATACTCGTCTCAACGAGGGATTAGGGACAAGCTCGTGTCTACCCAAGACCACGACTTTCCCGGCTTCCTACCGGTGCGCAAGAGAAGCTCACGAGGGTGATCCAAATCCGTAGTGTATCCATTGCTGACCACAAAACAACTCCAAGGTGCACTCATGCACAAGACTTTATCGATACATACACTATCACACGCCCCAAGTCAAAAGGTGTTGTGACCACATGCAAACACCACAACAAAATATTATGCCAGAGTTCAGAAATGCTTGCCTTCAAGAGTATGCAAAGGATGCACTTATTGGAAGCTTTCCTTTTCCTCCAAAAATCCTATTTTGCAAAACACACACATACAAATATTTCAAACACAGTACCAAAACCTATCTCAAATATTTTAAAAAAAATCTTAAAATAAACTAGATGAAATTTGAGAGAGGTAGGAAAAAGAATCAACTCATTTGGAGTTTTATTTTAAAAGTTATAGCCAGTCAAAGTTTGGTCAACTCTGTTTTTAAATAAAACCAGAAAAAGGAAAACGCTTCGAGGGAAAATACGCTTTCGCAGCAGAGAAACGTACGCAGGGTTTTGCGCCTTCACTTAAACAGAGAGAGGGCGGACGTGCGAGTCGCTGACAGTGGGTCCAGAGGGCCCACTAGTCAGGTTTGACTGGTCTCCCCCTCCCTCCTTTCTCTGTGCCCGAATGGTGGCGAGGCTCCGGCGGGCGCCGGCGACGAACGGCGGCTCCTCGAGGGCATCCAAGGGCGGGGATGGAACGGCAAGACCGAGGCGGTCCTCGGGGTGGTCGTTGGGTCGGCGGAGGTGGAAGGAGTCGCCGACGGCAAGCTCCGCGGCGGAGAGAAGCTACGGTGGTGAAGTGCTTTTTGTGCTCCGGTGGTCTCTGATCGAAGATGAGTAGCTGGGCAGCTCCGCAAGGACCAGAGGGAGCGACTGGTGGTGCTGGTTGGGCGAGAGGGTGGCCGGTTGCGACGAATCGCACCGGAGCTTGGCGGCGGCCGGGCTGGCCGGAGTTGAGGGAGACGGCCACTACAGGTCGATTCACTACGCGGGAAGCTCTTCGAGGAGTGTCTGAAGTCGCGTGAGTGCTCGGAGGGGCTCGGGGACCCTTTATATAGCGTGACGAGGCTGGCTCCGCGGCGGCAGCAGATAAGATCGCCGGCGACCACTTTCCCGTAGTTGCAGGGCATCGTGGCGGCGACGAACGCGTTCCGACGAGCGGGAGGATAAGCACGGCCTGTGCTCCGGGGCAGCTGGCGCGCGCTGGTGGTTTGGGCGGCGCCGTCCGCGGCGGAATCCGCTGCCGACGCCGGCGTGCCGCCAAGAGCGCGGCCTGCGGCTCAGCAGGGCGACAGAGCTACCGTGGAGCAGGGGGCGGCTAGTGCGCGGTTCAGCGATGCAGAGGGGGCCAGGGTCGGGTCGCGTCGAGTGCGGCAGTGCGGCGTGTCGGCGTAGTGCGCGCGCGTGCAAAACGTGCGCTCTGGGAGCGCCCAGAGCACACACGGCACCTGCTCGACGAAATGCCAGCGCGCTCTAGAGCTCGAGGGTGGAGCTGGCACTGCAGAGGATGGAGGTAGGGGTAGCAAGACACTCAGTGGACAAGGTGGATAGGTCAGGAGTTCAAGTCCACAATGCAAACCAGAGAGCTTGCCAAAAGTGGCTGTGCACACCAGGTGTTTGACAGAATGCCAGATGCACTTAGGCAACTCTTGGAGTGGCCAAAATCTCCAGATCAGTGTCTCTTTAGATGCAGGAGATGGTGGTAAGGTCAGTTTGGCAAAAACAGAAAGTTGATAGTGCAAGTTTTGCAAAACTCCAGTTTTGGGAAGAAAGAAAAAGGGTTTAGAACATTCATTTCAAAACCTCCAATGAGCCCAATCTCCTGGACTTAAGAGTTTGGTAGGGAGGGCTGCATGTAGGAAAAGGCTCAGGATTACTAGAGCAAGGAAAAATAAGGTTGCAGTACAAATCACCAATTGGACCAGAATGCAAAAGAGGCTGATCCACTCAAATTTTCCAAGGAACATCACTGGGTTTTTGCTTGAAGATGAATGGTATACATCCACTGACATCTCCAAACACTTGGAAGAATTTTTAGAAGAATATTTAAATGGGTTGTAGTGCAAAAGTGCCTACTGGACCAGATTGGAAAAGTTGGTGTAGAGCTCAAAAATCTCCAATGGCCAGAAGGTATTCTTGCACAAAAGTGATGTGGAACCATCACATGACATCCCCAAATTTTGGTGGAATTTTTAGAAGCATTTATCAAAAGGTTGCAGTGCAAAAAGGAGCTCCAAATTTAAGAAAGATCACTTTAAAAGAATTAAAACTTATGAAAAATAATTATGCAAATAAATCCACTGACAAATGATTGATTTTATGAAGAGGGCACACAAGTCAAAGATACACTTTGAAGGTTTTTCCCACAAGAGGCATAAATCCAAAATCACAAAAGGGTAAAACTTGACAATTGGAAAAGTTTTATTTCCTGGCAACATTTTAATAACTAAAAACAGGGCCAAACTTTTGGGGTGTCACAACACTACCCCCCTTAAGAAAAATCTCGTCCTCGAGATTTGTTAAAAGTTGTTTTGAAATAAGATTGTTTTTATCAAAGAAATTCTTCAAATGCAGAAAAACAAAACGGCTACAGTGAGAGGGCAATAAGTGGTGCAAAACCACTGTGTGGTACACTAGCGTAGCGTGGAAAAATCCACGGTTAGGGAAGACGAGATAATTCTACGGGATACAGTAATTTAGAATAAATTCTAAATTACTAAAATACGCTGGTTGCACCCGAGAGCACAGTGCTCTCTCTGGCTGACAGGTGGGCCCAGGGCCCATTGTCAGCCTCTACTCCTTCCTCGGGCTCTCTCTCTCTCGCGCGCTCTCCCGCGCTTCCTCCACCGGCGATGCCTAGCTCGTAGGGCATCGAGGCCGTACCGAGGTAGTGCGCGGCGTGCGTGCTGCCGGTGCAGCGTGCACTCACCTCGCGGGCCAGGGCGCTGTCGGCACTGCTCGCGGACTCCCCTCCGAACACCGGCGGCCGAGCGACGGGTGGCGCTGGTGGACCTCGCCCACCGTACACCGATCTCGGGCTATAAAACGATCGCGGGGCTCCTCTCTTCTTCCTCACACCCGGCCTTGTTCCCACTCCTCCTCCCTTCTCCTCCATAGCTGCTGGCAGGAGCTCGAGCCGAGGCTCTAATGGCGGAGGCAATGCCGGACTGGTATGTGGTCCTGGTGTGTGGAGGCCTGGCGGTGCTGCTGGGGTTCTCTGTGCTCCTGTGCGCGATGATCCTGGATGATCATCGTGATGCTGCCGCACGAGTGTTAGCTCTTCGCGGTGGCGGCGATCACGTGGATTAGGCGCGGCCTCGGGGCTAACTGCTGTCGGAATGCTAGGGCAGCTCGTGCTCGAATGAACACTCACAAATTTCTCTCACTGAGACTGTGGTGTCCTCGAGTGTGGTTAGATAGGCGCAAGAATGTGCTCAAGGATTTGTAACAGTGCGCGTGGTCGAGTGGTGGCTGCTGAGAGTTTGCTGTAACGATGATGCGCGAATAAAAAAAATCTATGCCGGGAAAATGCATATATACGCAGCAATAACTCGGGGAAAAGAAATCTCCTCGAAAACATGTTGCGAGAGAAGAAATAATTAAAACAAAGCTAACAGCAGTAACACAGCTCACAAAACAGGAACTAAAGGAAATCGGATCCGTTGCACAAGGATTTTACGAACATGCTGCAACACATAAATACAAGTACTGGGACAATAAATACATCGGAGGCGTTTACATGGAAAACGGTAAAAGGACAGGGTCCTGAGAAAATGCCTCTGGCACTGGGGCACACTCCTCTTCTATCGGGGGAAGCGGGTTGACCAGACGATGAATGCGCCCTTCTTGGTCAGGCCTCAGTGGTCTGCCAATAGTGATCCGAGGATTTAAATCAGCGAGGCTCTGGAGATAACCCATTACTCGCTAAGTTAAACGCTCCTGGGCAATGACGTACTGGGCAATGTTGGCCAGTACTGGATCTCTCTCGATGCGCCCACCGGGAAAAGATGCAACTTCTCCGGGTGCTGCACGGCTCGGAAAATAATAGTACCCTCGCTCACCGGCGTAGGGCAGCGCGAATCGAAGGCGGGTGAGCGCCTCGTACGCAGCAGCTTCTATGGCCATCTGCGGAGTCGGCATGGATTTCCCCACGAAGGAGACTTCCGTTGGATCTTGGTTTGGGTATGCGGGAGGGATGTGCACCACTGCCCAATATTTCGAGGTGGATGGGGAGATCCTCGATTTGAGCAGCTCATACTGGGGTGGACGGGTGGCACTCATAGTACTGCAGGTAAAGTCCCACAATAACTTGACAAAACTGCCCGGGGTCGCGTCTGGGGTTCTCAGATGAATACTGGGGGTCGACATGGCAAGGAATGGCTGTGAGTGCGGCGCACAACGGTGAGGGGTGCTCGGCAAGGTCACGGAGCGGCCTTTATATAGCACCGGGGCTGGGATATCTACCCGGGTGGAAGGTAACTGGCTGACGATCCTGTACTCGGGTCAAATCCACAGATATACTCATCACATAAAGGGTGACGCATTACTGTGGGCGTTGACGGGGTTGGTTTTGGTAGCTGCGCCCGATATATAATAATGCAACTGTACGCCAACATACACATGCATAGCCACTACTCCAAAAATCAGAGTGCTCAAACAGACAGCATGCAACAAAAGCGATACAAGGCCACACATCACAAAGAGTAGGAAACTAAGGCTCGATACAACTTTGAGCGACTTAGTCTACTTCGTTAATGTCCAAGTGGGCTGGCCTTGCGGACGCCGATGCTTCTCCATGGTTCTCACCGTCGGGGTTTGCTGGTTGAGGCTGAGGTGCTGCAGGGTCGGGGAGATGGTGATGACCATCCCGGGGGTTGTTGGCCCAAATCTCGTTGGAATGGGTTTCCAAAAGGAGACGAAGCGCTTCTGGGGTCACCAAAGTGCTCTGGTTGATGGCTGGCGCAGTCCTCAAGGGATCGATCGGGTGTCCGAACAGCACGACTGGGTTGTCGGTGGCGGCCTCCGCTTCTCTCCTCGCTGGGGCTCGGCGAACCAGCTCTCCACAAGCTGCGATCAGATCAAGAGTGACCTGGTCGAACAGTCGTTCTAGTGCGCTTATATAGCGCACCAAATGCAACAGCGCAGGATCCGTCTCGTGGTCTCCGTCGGCAACTTGGGGCGGCCTACCATACCCGTCACGACTGGGGTAGTAGTAGAACGAGCGACAGTTAACTCTGGGCGACAAGTGCCGGAGTTGGACTATAGCCTCTCGGGCTGCCAGTTGGATGGCTTGTGGCTCGAAGGAAGTTGTCCTTCCAGTGAACCTGTAGGGGCATTCTGGCGACAGACCCCTACCGTAGATGTGCCCAGTGGCCTAATACTGACGGCTCTCACCGTACATGGGTCCCTGGTACACAACATACTCAGGAGGCTCTTCTAAAGCATAGGCACGGTGGGTGAGGTTTGCGAGCACGGTCACAAAACCTCCAAGGTTGGTCGCTGTGGTCTCATTGTGAACAATGGGACCAGGCATCGTGGCTTGGGTTGGGAGAAAGAGGTTGTGCTGTGATGGAGGCTAGCGTGCCCTTTTTATAGGAAAAAGGGACGGAGTCTTCCTCCGCACGCTTGCGATAGAGACGGGTTGGGTGTCGGTTACTGGCGCGTGATCGACGGGCTAGGCTGATAGGTTGGGCACCGTCCGCCGGAAAGGGCGTCGGGTCACTGTGGAGTTATCTTATGCGGGAAGCTTGACCGGGGTTAGGCTAAGGTCTGGTGGTTTGGTTAACCTAGTTTTATTGACCTGGCTAAGATAGGATTAGCCAATGGTCAGCCTGGCTCTGATACCAAGTCTGTCACGACCGGATTTTTGGGATATAAATTCCCAGAAAAACGGCCTGTGCGCTCATCAGCCCCAGGATTACTGTTAGCTGATGAGGTACCAACTTGATACAAGAATTCCAAGCAAGTACAAAAATATGAAGTACAAGACCATTTAGGCCTAGGGGTACAACATTTGGTTTCTAATGATCGAGGGCGGAAGCGATTGGGTGCATCTGCGTCTATGGGACACCATTTCCCACAAGAACAGCTGACCAGGCTAACTCCTATCTTCGCGAGGCTGCACACGTCAACGCGTAGGTTGTCACCACGGTGCTCCTCTCCAAGCGAGGAATCTGGCCAAGACAATAGCCAGGGACAAGCTAGTGAGTACGTTTGAATGTACTCGCAAACATTAAGAACACGGGTATAATAAATTGAGAACATGCTCTGGATTATTATGTAATCACACGTCTGTCACGAAAAGGTACGAAAACCATGATGCACACATGTGGTTAAAAATAATTCAAAGTAAAATACTGGGTGCCAAGTGAGTGTCTGAAAGACTCCTCGAGCGGAAAATGCGGAACAATAATGCCACAGTCGGGCGTCGGGGCGACACCACATAAAGGGCTTATAACAGAAAATAATAGACAGTGCATGCCGCAGTCGGACGTCTGAGCGACATCACATAAAGGGATTATATTTAAAGTAAGAAAACAAGTACACGCCACAGTCGGACGTCTGCGCGACGTCACATAAAGGGCTTATAAAAGATAAAAGAACAACAGGCATGCCGCAGTCGGGCGTCTGAGCGACACCACAGAAGGGGCTTATAAGAAAAATAATCACAGCGAATATCCAGGAGGTAGGACCATCCCAGGGACACTCAATCAAATACCTAAAATAAAAGGTTAGTCCAAAATAACAAAGATCATAATCCATAGGGGCCACAATCATAAATAATATTTAGTACAGTTGTTTCTCCATCCGAAGACCGATAATATAGCCAAGTCGTATCTCCATCCGAATACCATTACTGAGTTCTAGTCAAATCGTTCTCCATCCGAATACCGTTATCAGATTTCTATTCAGACAGTGGTTCTTACTCAAGAACATGACTATCCAACGGGGTATACCCTCTGCAGAGGGCGTACCATTTTCCACGAGTAACGGGATTACTCAGTCCCTCGGGACTAATTCCGTCTATGGTCTTTTGATTGAAAACACGCCTGACCTGCACACACCAGCTTAACTCACCAGTGTCTGGAATCACCCACGACACCTGCCAAGCAAAACTCTAAGTGGGGAGGCTGCATCCTCGACGTAGCATGGGATGACAAAATTTATACCGCGCGCAAACTGGGGAAGCTATCCCCTTCGGCTACAACCGAAACACCCATGCCCCCGGACCGGATGACTGGCTTTAATCCATGGCCATGGGACCCTCATCACGGCCTCTCTGTACGGTGTGTGCTTTGGAAAGGGGTTGACAACCTACTGAACCATACCCTGTCCCCTGCAGGGACAAGTGGTGGTACCGACAAAGAAGGAAGCTACTGATCAAGACTTGGTCTACAACCGACTCAGGTGGTCTAAGTATCCACCAACAACATTACCACTAGTGAAATAAACCACCACTCCTCGAGCCTCACCATGCTATGCCGGGCATACTCGTCTTAACGAGGGATTAGGGACAAGCTCGTGTCTACCCAGGACCACGACTTTCCCGGCTTCCTACCGGTGCGAGAGAGAAGCTCACGAGGGTGATCCAAATCCGTAGTGTATCCATTGCTGACCACAAAACAACTCCAAGGTGCACTCATGCACAAGACTTTATCGGTACATACACTATCACACGCCCCAAGTCAAAAGGTGTTGTGACCGCATCCAAACACCACAACAAAATATTATGCCAGAGTTCAGAAATGCTTGCCTTCAAGAGTATGCAAAGGATGCACTTATTCGAAGCTTTCCTTTTCCTCCAAAAATCCTATTTTGCAAAACACACACATACAAATATTTCAAACACAGTACCAAAACCTGTCTCAAATATTTAAAAAAAATCTTAAAATAAACTAGATGAAATTTGAGAGAGGTAGGAAAAAGAATCAACTCATTTGTAGTTTTATTTTAAAAGTTATAGCCAGTCAAAGTTTGGTCAACTCTGTTTTTAAATAAAACCAGAAAAAGGAAAACGCTTCGAGGGAAAATACGCTTTCGCAGCAGAGAAACGTACGTGGGTTTTTGCGCCTTCACTTAAACAGAGAGAGGGCGGACGTGCGAGTCGCTGACAGTGGGTCCAGAGGGCCCACTGGTCAGGTTTGACTGGTCTCCCCCTCCCTCCTTTCTCTGTGCCCGAACGGTGGCGAGGCTCCGGCGGGCGCCGGCGACGAACGGCGGCTCCTCGAGGGCATCCAAGGGCGGGGATGGAACGGCAAGACCGAGGCGGTCCTCGGGGTGGTCGTTGGGTCGGCGGACGTGGAAGGAGTCGCCGGCGGCGAGCTCCGCGGCGGAGAGAAGCTACGGTGGTGAAGTGCTTTTTGTGCTCCGGTGGTCTCTGATCGAAGATGAGTAGCTGGGCAGCTCCGCAAGGACCAGAGGGAGCGACTGGTGGTGCTGGTTGGGCGAGAGGGTGGCCGGTTGCGACGAATCGCACCGGAGCTTGGCGGCGGCCGGGCTGGTCGGAGTTGAGGGAGACGGCCACTACAGGTCGATTCACTACGCGGGAAGCTCTTCGAGGAGTGTCTGAAGTCACGTGAGTGCTCGGAGGGGCTCGGGGACCCTTTATATAGCGTGACGAGGCTGGCTCCGCGGCGGCAGCAGATAAGATCGCCGGCGACCGCTTTCCCGTAGTTGCAGGGCATCGTGGCGGCGACGAACGCGTTCCGACGAGCGGGAGGATAAGCACGGCCTGTGCTCCGGGGCAGCTGGCGCGCGCTGGTGGTTTGGGCGGCGCCGTCCGCGGCGGAATCCGCTGCCGACGCCGGCGTGCCGCCAAGGGCGCGGCCAGCGGCTCAGCAGGGCGACAGAGCTACCGTGGAGCAGGGGGCGGCTAGTGCGCGGTTCAGCGATGCAGAGGGGGCCAGGGTCGGGTCGCGTCGTGTGCGGCAGTGCGGCGTGTCGGTGTAGTGCGCGCGCGTGCAAAACGTGCGCTCTGGGCGCGCCCAGAGCACGCACGGCACCTGCTCAACGAAATGCCAGCGCGCTCTAGAGCTCGAGGGTGGAGCTGGCACTGCACAGGATGGAGGTAGGGGTAGCAAGACACTCAGTGGACAAGGTGGATAGGTCAGGAGTTCAAGTCCACAATGCAAACCAGAGAGCTTGCCAAAAGTGGCTGTGCACACCAGGTGTTTGACAGAATGCCAGATGCACTTAGGCAACTCTTGGAGTGGCCAAAATCTCCAGATCAGTGTCTCTTTAGATGCAGGAGATGGTGGTAAGGTCAGTTTGGCAAAAACAGAAAGTTGATAGTGCAAGTTTTGCAAAACTCCAGTTTTGGGCAGAAAGAAAAAGGGTTTAGAACATGCATTTCAAAACCTCCAATGAGCCCAATCTCCTGGACTTAAGAGTTTGGTAGGGAGGGCTGCAAGTAGGAAAAGGCTCAGGATTACTAGAGCAAGGAAAAATAAGGTTGCAGTACAAATCACCAATTGGACCAGAATGCAAAAGAGGTTGATCCACTCAAATTTTCCATGGAACATCACTGGGTTTTTGCTTGAAGATGAATGGTATACATCCACTGACATCTCCAAACACTTGGAAGAATTTTTAGAAGAATATTTAAATGGGTTGTAGTGCAAAAGTGCCTACTGGACCAGATTGGAAAAGTTGGTGTAGAGCTCAAAAATCTCCAATGGCCAGAAGGTATTCTTGCACAAAAGTGATGTGGAACCATCACATGACATCCCCAAATTTTGGTGGAATTTTTAGAAGCATTTATCAAAAGGTTGCAGTGCAAAAAGGAGCTCCAAATTTAAGAAAGATCACTTTAAAAGAATTAAAACTTATGAAAAATAATTATGCAAATAAATCCACTGACAAAGGATTGATTTTATGAAGAGGGCACACAAGTCAAAGATACACTTTGAAGGTTTTTTCCCACAAGAGGCATAAATCCAAAATCAGAAAAGGGTAAAACTTGACAATTGGAAAAGTTTTATATCCTGGCAACATTTTAATAACTAAAAACAAGGCCAAACTTTTGGGGTGTCACATCCCGTTCTTGGACATTATGCACTATATCTTTCGCAACACTCTTTTCCCTCACATTGGGAACCAGGATCAGGTACACTCCTATTTGGCGGATCTTCTATTGCTTTGCATCAGGAGAAGGGCATGACATCTACTCTGGACATCTCCCACGTCATGTGGCGTGAGCTTCGTTCTGTTATGCTTGACCGGAAGGTGCCCATCTATGGCCCTTATCTGTATAAGTTTATTGAGACAAGTTGGGCTACTGAGTTTCCGGAGAGGCACTTCCTACTTAGCATATGGTGTCTCATGGGGTTCTGAATTTGCGCCTGAAGGACAACTGTGGGACTGCACCTGCTGCCCCTAGTGAGGAGATTGCCCCCACAGAGTATGATGATGAAGCTGAGCAAGATTATGAGTTTGTACTCCCTCCTGAGAAGGTACCATCTTGGGCGTCCAAGCTCACGACAAAGATGAAGAAGCTCTTCTGCATGCAAGCCAAGGGGCAGTACAGGGCTCATGTGGCAGAGAAGGCGGATCACACTCGCCATAAGAACATGATGAGGGCCCTGGGTCAGGAGATAACTAGTGTGTCTGAGGACCGGGTCACGGATGAGGAGAACTAGATCTCGCAGCATTGCAATTGGTCGGACTCAGAGGCAGAGCGTCAGGCAGCTGCAGCAGAGGAGTCTAAGGAGCACGAGGATTCGGATGAGCACGAGGAGTACTGATGTTCTGGAGCATAATCATCACCTTGGTCGTGTTTAGTGCTCTTTACCCTTTTGGTGTCTTGATGCCAAAGGGGTAGAGAGTTTAGGGATTTGTTGAGTCATGAGTGTGTCTCCTTGTTGTTGCTTTCGTGAACTCCCTCATTTTGTTTGCTTTTAAGTTTGTGTGTATAACCTTCGTACCTATCATATGGTGGGAGACATATGCTACCTTATCTCTATGTTTATGTCAAGTATCATATTAGCTTCTGAGATGTTATTTATCTTGTGCTCTATCTTTATGCTTGCATGGTATCGCATATGTGTTTATCCATCTCATATTCTTGATGCAATTATTGCCGGTCCATAAAATACAGGGGGGTATTGATCCTAATCTTTGTGTTTTGCATTCCAAAAGCATACCCAAATAGTGCACACATCTAGGGGGAGCCCATCTATATTTTGTAGATGTTGGGATTGCATGTTATCTAATCATATTCTTATGCAAATATCGTGTTGTAATCAATCCACCAAATAGGGGGAGATTGTTAGGGCATATTTCTCCGTTAGTAGTTTTGGTGATTGATGACAATGCTTTTGCCGACTAATCATGTGTATTGAGCATTTCAGATAATCTACACTACAAAAAAAGACACATCTGTGACATTTTGGCCCGAATGGAATTTTTCTGTCATGGTTAGGACACTTCTATCATCATACATGTGGTGGGATCCAACTTCTATGACAAAAACTTATGACAGAAAATGGGCTTTTTGTCCTGGGAGGGCCGGGGATGCACCTGCATGACATTCTTTGGGCCGTCCATGATGGAAATGGAAGCAATGGCGAGGAAAATTTCGGGGAGTTCCCGGTTACGATGGGTGGTCGGGGCCGAGCGATGCACAGAGGTTTGCGTGTTTCTCTTGTATAGGTATGCGCGCGTGTGTGCGAGGCGTTGGGCTCTAACTAAACCCGAGCGAGGCGTTCGCTTACTGAACCCGAGCAAGGCGTTCACTTACTGAACCCGAGCGATTACACTAGCTACGTTACTGAACCCGAGCCATCGATCCCTTGGCTGTTAACTGAACCCAAGTGATTCCTTCACTGCTGACTGAACCCGAGGGATACCTTAGCTACTGCTGCTAACTGCACGCGAGTGATCAATCATTGCTGCTGCTTACTGAAGCCGATCAAACCTGCCTCTTGATGTGCCTCTTGATGAACAGTGACCATTGGGGGTTGGTTGAACGAGTCGAGACACGGTGAGTCTAGCCGGTTGGTTGGGGTTGGATGAAGAGTTCCCGGTGGGGGTTGGATAAACACGACACCGTGGTAGTAGGCCATTGCTGCAGGATGAACAACACCCCGAGTAGGCCGCCATACCCGAGCCGGTTGGGGGTGGATGAACAGGACCCCGTGGAGGGCTGGTTAAACAGTAGCCGGTGGAGGCTGGATGAACAGTAGCTGGTGGAGGCAGGAGGAAGACGCGGTGGATGAACAGTAGCAGGTGGAGGCTGGAGGAAGTCGACGGTGGATGAATAGTAGCCCGTGGAGACTCATGCTAGCCAGTAGACGGTGGATGAACAGTAGCCCGTGGAGTCCCATTGTGCGGAAGCCAGACCCCTCCCGATGAACAGGAACCTGTTTCGACCGTAGGCGCTCCAACAAAAGTCCGTTTCCTCCGTTTTGCGGTACGGCACACCCCTCCCGATCAACAGGATCCCGTTTCAAACGTAGGCACTCGAACAAAAGTCCATTTCCTCCGTTTTGCGGTACGCCAGACCCTTCTCGGTGAACAAGACCCTGTCTCAACCGTACATAGTGGAACAGAAGGCCGTTTCCTCCGTTCTGCATTACGCCAGACCTCGTTTTGGCTGTTCCATCCAAGCCGGGTGGCTCCTGATGAACATGACGTATTTTGACCCAGTCGGGTGCCTCCCGATGAACACGACACTGTTTCCTCCATTCCGACCCAGCCGGTTGGCTGTCGATGTACATGACGACGTTGTTGTACGCGTTAGAGCCCCCACCCATATGTACGTACGTAGCCGTATTTACTTTCTTGCAGCATGGCTGTACGTACCAGTACACAATATAGACGGGGCGGGGTGACATGCTACATGGTGTGGCTCCGTCTACGGCCCGGTATGGCCCAGCCTCGTGAGGGGCCCTCGCGAGGGGCCAAGCCTCGCGAGGCAGATGACACCAAGACCTCCCTGAGGGCAGCCTCACCAGGCTGGCTCCCAAGGAGCGGAGATTTCAATGCAAGGTGCACCTCGCGAGGTTCATGTGACGTGAGCCATGACGAGCAAGGCCAGGCGGGCACAGTGTACCAGTTTCCTATTTGGTGTTAAGGAGGCAAGGGCAGGCGCGGAGTCCCGAGGAATCAAAGGTTTCCATATTGTTGCAACGAGACCAAGACCGCCAGGATGGCAGGACGGAGGTCATCGCGGAGCCCACCATAGCGTCACCACCAGAGCCTTTGCAAGTGAAGACTACTTTTGTCAGGATAGCTTGTACTAGTTGTTCCCCTTCAAATTTGGCCATTGTGGGATCCCTTCCCGCCTACATTTGGGAAGAGGACCAAGGCCACTATAAATAGGACTTAGCCCCCACCATAGAGGAGGAGATCGATTCCACCCGAACCACATCACCAGCTCATCGAGCTCAAGAACACCTCACCTCCTGAGGCTATTCATCCACTTTACTAGTTCGTCCTCAGCCCCTCGAGGCAATCCACCACTAAGTTGGAGTAGGGTATTACGCCACAAGGTGGCCCGAACCAGGATAAAATGTTGTGTCTCTTGTCCCTTGGGTTCGTCGAGCTAGGCCGTGGGATCATCATACAGGCAGATAGGGAAGAGAGAGTTCTTCGCACGCACCCCAGAGTTCGAACCTCTCAAGGGTCTGTGGAACCCCGAATCCGACATTTGGCGCGCCAAGTAGGGGTGCGTCAAAGCTTCGCCTCTCCGCCTGCTTCACCTTGCCAACCTAGTCCAAGCCGGTTGGCTCCTGATGAACATGACGTATTTTGACCCGGTCGGGTGCCTCCCGATGAACATGACACTGTTTCCTCCATTCAGACCCAGCCGGTTGGCTGCCGATGTACAGGACGACGTTGTTGTACACGTTAGAGACCCCGCCCATATGTACGTACGTAGCCGTATTTACTTTCTTGCAGCGTGGTTGTACGTACCTGTACACAATATAGACGGGACGGGGTGACATGCTACATGGTGTGGCTCCGTCTATGGCCCAGCTTCAGCAGCGACAACTCAAGACCCTCACGAGGGGCCAAGCCTCTTGAGGCAGACAACACCAAGACCTCCCTAAGGGCGGCCTGACCAGGCTGGCTCTCGAGGAGCGGAGATCTCAATGCAAGGTGCACCTCGTGAGGTTCATATGACGTGAGCCATGACGACCAAGGTCAGGCGGGCGCAGTGTACCAGTTTCCTCTTTGGTGTTAAGGAGGCAAGCGCAGGCGCAGTGTCCCGAGGAATCAATCAAAGGTTTCCATATTGTTGCAACGAGACCAAGACCGCCAGGATGGCAGGACGGAGGTCATCGCGGAGCCCACCACAGCGTCACCACCAGAGACTTTGCAGGTGAAGACTACTTTTGTCAATATAGCTTGTACTAGTTGTTCCCCTTCAAATTCGGCCGTTGTGGGATCCCTTCCCGCCTACATTTGGTAAGGGGACCAAGGCCACTATAAATAGGACTTAGCCCCCACCATAGAGGGGGAGATCGATTCCACCCGAACCACATCACCAGCTCATCGAGCTCAAGAACACCTCTCCTCCTGAGGCTGTTCATCCACTTTACTAGTTCATCCTCAGCCCCTCGAGGCAATCCACCACAAAGCTGGAGTAGGGTATTACGCCACAAGGTGGCCCGAACCAGGATAAACTGCCGTTTCTCTTGTCCCTTGGGTTCGTTGAGCTAGGCCGTGGGATCGTTATACAGGTAGATAGGGAAGAGAGAGTTCTTCGCGCGCACCCCAGAGTTCGAACCTCTCAAGGGTCTGCGGAACCCCGAATCCGACATTTGGCGCGCCAGGTAGGGGTGCATCGAAGCTTCGCCTCTCCGCCTGCTTCGCCTCGCCAACCTAGTCCCATGACGAGCACCGCTTCCCCGACCGAACCGACAAGCGTGCACGGAGGCGCTGCGGGCCGCCGAGCTTTCACCCCCGCCTTGCGGCAGGTAGAGTGGCCGCCCAAGTTCAGGCCAGAAATGCCGCCTCGCTATGACGGCACGGTGGATCCGGCAGGTTCCTCCAAGCCTACGAGGAGGCCGTTTGGGTGGCCGGCGGCGACGACAAGGTCATGGCCAACTGGTTCCGCATGGCCCTCACTGGCGTACCGCGCGCCTAGCTTCATAGCCTGCCAGGATCTTCTGTGGCCACCTAGGAGGAGCTGCGTGGCCTCTTCGTCCCGCGCTTCGCGGCACCAGCGGCCCACGCCATCGCAACCCTCCTCAACGAATCTCAACCGCCACCCTCATACTGCCACATAAAGCAGTTCTTTCGTCAAGTGGGTACCGCCCGCGTACAGTAGGGAACTCCTCCAGGGTGGGCGTCGCCTAGCGCCGACCTCACATTTGATTCCAGGGACCACCCCGCAACCACGACGGGCGCGGGCGCGCTCCCGATGCTTTGCACCCCCAGCATCTGCGACGGGGCGGTAACCAAGACCCTCATCAACGGCGGAGCTGGCCTCAACGTGCTCTCTGTGGAAGCTTTCGGCTTGCTTCACGTGCCGTTCGGCCGGCTGCGCACCACCAAGCCATTCTCTGGAGTCGTCGACGGCTCTACCTGCCCCTTGGGGCAGATCCGCCTGCCTGTCACCTTTGGCACCCGCGACAACTACCGTACTGAGCTCATCGACTTCGACGTCGCCCACATTGGTCTTCCGTACAACACCATCCTCGGGTACCCGGCCCTAGCCAAGTTCATGGGGGCGACTCACCCTGCTTACAACCTCATGAAGATGCCGGGAAGCAGCGGCGTCCTCACCGTGTCTGGGTACACCAAGGAGGCGTTGGCGGCTTTCAAGCTTGTTTTCAGGGCCGCGGCCGCCGCGTGGCCGGAAGCGGGGAGGTCCTCTGAGGTCCCGGGGGCTGCGCCGACTAATAAGAAGCAGTTGTTCTCTCAAGATCAGGCCAAGACGAATCGGGTACCGGTCGACGAGGACGGGGCGTCAGGAGCCACCTTTACCATAGGCGCCGACCTCGCCCTGGATCAAGAAGAAGCGTTGGTGGGCTTCCCGCGCGCAAACAGGGAGGCATTCGCCTGGGAGCCCAAGCAGCTGGTTGGGGTGCTGAGGGAGATAATTGAGCACCACCAGAGGGTGTGCCCCAATGTACGCCCGGTGAAGCAAAAGGCGCGGCGGCAGTCCATGGAGAAGCAGTCCGTCATCATCTAGGAAATCTGCAAGCTGCAAGAGGCTGGTGTCATCCGCAAGGTGCGGTACCCAGAATGGCTAGCGAACCCGGTTGTCGTGCCCAAGAAAGGCGGGACGGAACGCATGTGTGTCGACTTCGCCAACTTCAACAAGGCCTACCCTCAGGACCCGTTCCCGCTTCCGCGCATTGATCAAATCATGGACTCCACCGCCGAGTTCAACCTGCTGTGCTTCCTAGATGCCTTCTCGGGATACCACCAGATCAAGCGGTGCAAGACATTGAGAAGACGGCCTTCTTGACCCCATGCGGGGTGTATTGCTACACCCGCATGCCGTTCGGGTGCGCAATGCTGGGGTGACCTTCCAGTGGCTGAAGCACATCACCCTAGGCCAGCAGCTCGGGAGGAACGCTGAGGCCTACATCGACGACATCGTGGTAAAATCTCGGGAGGCAAGGACCCTCATCTAGGATCTGGAGGAGAGATTCGCCAGACTGCTCAAGGTGGACCTGCATCTCAACTTGGAGAAATGCGTGTTTGGCGTCCCCTCCGGTAAGTTGCTGGGTTTCCTTGTGTCGCATAGAGGGATCGAGGCGAACCCGGAGAAGGTCTAGGTAATAGAAGAGATGAGCCCACCGCAGACTCTCTAAGAAATGCAAAAGCTGGCGGGCTGCATGACTTCATTAGGGCGCTTTATCTCCAAGCTGGGGGAGCGTGCCCTCCCATTCTACAAGCTGATGAAAATGAAGGGCCCGTTCGAGTGGACTCCGGAGGCTGACGCGGCATTTCAAGACCTCAAGAGGTAACTCACCAGCCCACCGGTGATGGTGGTGCCGCGTCCTCTCGAGCCCCTGATGCTTTACCTGGCCGCCATGCCTCATTCGGCCAGCGCAGCGCTGGTGGCCGTCTGTGAGGGGCGCCAAGCTGAGGGCCCGCCACACGACACCGCGCATTCGGTCAAGATGATACAGCACCAAGACGGTGCCCCTGGAGCCACAGTAGCGCCAGCGGATGACCAGGCTCCACAAGACAGCGCTCCTGAGGCTGCAGTTGCCCCAATAGGCAATCGAGCTCTTGAGGCCCCCCAGCCTCAGTAGGCGTCCCGGCGTCAGGAGGTCTCGGACTCCACCAACACTTCCACCCTCGTCGAGCACCCGGTGTACTTCGTCAGCATGGTACTGTGTGACACGTGGGCACGCTACCCCATGCCGCAGAAGCTTCTGCTCGCACTCCTCGTTACCCCGCGCAAGCTGCGCCACTACTTCCAAGGTCACCCGATCAAGGTCGCCTCAGCTTACCCGTTGGAGAGGGTGCTCCGGAGCCCCAATGCTGCGGGAAGGGTTGCCAAATGGAACATTGAACTGCAGGCATTCCAGCTACAGTTCAGCACCACCAGGGTCATCACGGGCGCCGCGATCGCTGACTTCGTGGCGGAATGGACCGACGCCCCAAGGCCTGAAGCAGGAGAGGACCGGTCCCTCTCGCCAGGGAGCGAGGCACCAGACGGCTAGGTCATGTACTTTGACGCGCCTTCGCATGTTAGGGCGCGAGGGCTGGAGCCGTGGTCATCTCGCCCACCCAAGACAAGCTCTACTACGCCGTGCAGCTCTATTTCCAACATGGCGAGAAGGTCTCCAACAACATCGCGGAGTACGAAGGCTTGATTGCCGGCCTCAAGGCCGCGGCCGCTTTGTGCGTTAAGCATCTCACCATCAAGGGCGACTCCCACCTCCTCGTCAACTTCTCCAACAAAGTGTACGAGCCGAAGGATGAACACATGGAGGCATACCTAGTGGAGGTACGGAAAATGGAGAAACAATTCTTGGGCCTGGAGCTGCAGCACGTGCCTCGCTGCGCGAACAAGGAAGCCGATGACATCGCCAAGAAGGCATCCAAGCGCCAGCCACAGGAGCCCGGCGTCCTCGAGGAGCGGCTCTTCAAGCCTTCAGCAGCCCCCCTGCTGCAGAGCCAACGCTGCCTCGGGAAGAGCTTCCCCCGCCGCCAACCTCGGGAGCCCCCGCCTGCGGCCCGACCTCAGGAGCACGCCTGCTCCTCGCCCTCGAGCCTCAGGAGGGGTGCTGGACCGAAGAATTCAAGGCGTACCTGCTGCAGGAACGTTGCCGAAAAAGGAGGAAGATGCGGAGCGCGCGGCTCAGCAGGCCACAGCCTACTGCATCCAGGACGGTGAGCTATACCGAGAACGGCCAAACAATGTTTCTTTGAGATGCATCTCCAGGGAGCAGGGGTGCTATTAAGCGACACACACAGCGGAGACTACGGACATCACTCGTCATCGCGCACCTTGGTGGGCAAGGCATTCCGCAGCGGATTCTACTCGCCCACGACACTCAATGACACAACCGAGCTAGTGAGATCCTGTGACGCCTACCAATTAAATGCCAAGATAATCCACCAGCCTGCTTAGGGCCTCCAGACTATCCCGCTCTCATGGCCATTTGCGGTATGGGGGCTGGACATTTTGGGCCCGTACCCTCGAGCGCCCGGGGGCTACCGCTACCTCTACGTCGCCATTGACAAGTTCACCAAGTGGGCGGAGGTGGAGCCAGTCCGTACAATCCCGGCCGACTCGGCGGTCAAGTTCATCATGGGCCTCGTGAGCCGATTCGGAGTCCCTAATCGCATCATCACCGACAATGGCTCACAGTTCACTAGCAATCTATTCCAAACATATTGTGCTAATATTGGAAAGAAGATATGCTACGCCTCAGTGGCACACCTCGGGAGCAACGGCCAAGCCGAGCGCGCAAACGCGGAGGTCCTGAGGGGCCTCAAAGGAAGGACTTTCAAGAAGAAGCTCGAAGGCTGCGGCAGGGGCTGGTTGGACGAGCTCCAGTCCGTGTTGTTGTCCATCCGCACCACCGCAACCGAGCCAACTGGCGAGACTCCATTCTTCCTCGTCTACGGAGCTGAAGCGGTTCTCCCACACGAGGTCAGGCATCACTCCGGGCGGGTCTTGGCGTTTGACGAGGCACGCCAGGACGCCACGCGGGGCACGGACCTCGTGCTGGGGGAGGAACGCCGCCGTCTAGCCTTGCTCCAAGCGGCAAGGTGCTAGCAGGTGCTGCGGCGGTATGACTGCCGCAGCATCCGCTCCAGGACGATCGAGGTGGGTGATCTCGTCCTACGGCGGGTGCTCTCCAGGGAAGGGTTGCATAAGCTTTCACCCATGTGGGAGGGACCGTTTAGGGTCGCCCGCGTCTCCAGGCTTAGTGCCGCGCGCCTGGAGACGCAGGACGGGATCCCCATCCAGAACGCCTGGAACATCCAGCACCTCTGAAAGTTCTACCCATGAAGCATGGCCCAGTGCCTGTGAAGGTCTCTGCTCCTGACACTCTCACGTAATAATGAGTGGGGCTGTACATTCCCGGGAGTCTCCAGAGTGCCACCCTCCAGCCTCGGGGGCTCCCTCCCATGTCCTAGTGGCAGCACTTTGTCTCCGCGGGGTGAGAAGACTAGACTAGGTGCCGGACACGGCTGTTTGTTTACTTTCTGTAGCAGAATTTGCAACCTTTTAATGAAATTTGGAGTTCGCGTGTTTTCAGTTGCCTAACCGGCTTTCCCCTTCGTTTTCTCTTTTGCTCTTTGGTCTTGGTTAAGGAGGAGCGGCAGTAGCCCGTCGCTCCTTCTCGCGCGTCTCGCGCATGGGGCCTGGGCAGGTATGTGCGCGCGACGGGCTCACCCCGCACCGGAAACACACTTCGCCGTAGCCCCGCTCCCTCAGAGCTCCGGTTCATTCTATCCTCGCAAGACGCCCTCGAGGACACTTGTGATCTACGCACCCTCTTGAAGTCCATGCCCCCCGGGCACTGTGACGCGGTGCATCAAGCCACTACTGTCTTCACAGCCCACTACTGTCTTCACAGCCACTACTCGAGGGCTCATGCAAGGAAGAATAGGACACCCGACCAAGTTCTTTCTAACAACCCCGCATCTCATGGTCCTCCTAAGGTCGATGACCCTTGAGCCGCCAGTAAGGAGGTCGTCACCAGGTAATGAAGCATGCGCTCTCGCGAGGAGGGAAACTACCGCGGGTGCATCAAGCTAAGTTATCCTACCATATCCATTTGGAGCATGAACACTGCAGCACAACATCGGAACAATAAACATATCATAGCAGCGTAAATACCATGGTTCATTACACACCCCTGCAGGGCCCCCGATGTCGGTGTCAAAACCGGTGGATCTCGGGTAGGGGGTCCCGAACTCTGCGTCTAAGGTCGATGGTAACAGGAGACAGGGGACATGATGTTTACCTAGGTTCGGGCCCTCTCTATGGAGGTAATACCCTACTTCCTGCTTGATTGATCTTGATGAATATGAGTATTACAAGAGTTGATCTACCACGAGATCGTGATGGCTAAAACCCTAGAAGTGTAGCCTATATGACTACGATTATGACTATTGGCCTCTACGGACCTAGCCCTCCAGTTTATATAGACACCGGAGGGATCTAGGGTTACATAAGATCGGTTACAGAGAAAGGAATCTTCATATTTGGACACCAAGTTTACCTTCCACGCCAAGGAGAGTCCCATCCGGACATGGGAGAGAGTCTTCGGTCTTGTATCTTCACAGCCCATTAGTCCGGCCCATGTCCAACAGGCCGGATGCCTGAGGACCCCTTATGTAACACCCCGCATGTAACTTTCCATATTTGTAACTCCAACTCTTGCCATTTTCGGCTATGTGCTATGATATCTCCCTCCGTGGTCGGGTTTTGTCTTTCGTTTTGTATTTTGTTCATGTCATGCATTTCATATCATGTCATCATGCGCATTGCATTTGCATACGTGTTCGTCTCTCGCATCCGAGCATTTTCCTCGTTGTCCGTTTTGCAATCCGGCGCTCCTATCTCCTCCGGTGCACCCCTCTTGTTTTCATTCATGTGCGGGTGTCAAACATTCTCGGAATGGACCGAGGCTTGTCAAGTGGCCTTGTTATACCACCGGGAGACCACCGGTCAAGTTTCGTTCCATTTGGAGGTCGTTTGGTACTCGAACGGTTAACCGGGTAACCGCAGATGCCTTCTGTGTGTTCCAGCAAAAAAACCCTCAAAAACCGGCCCAAAACCCACCAAACTCTCTTCCATGCTGTAGGTCGTTCGATCACGATCGTGTGGGCCAAAACCACACCTCATTTGGAGCCTCCTAGCTCCCCCTACCTATAAATATGTGACCCTCCCGAAAAACGAATGCAGTCCAAACCCTAAAATTCTCCACCGCGCGCCGCCGGACAAAAACGTCCGCCGACGGACACGTCCGTTCCCGCCGCCGCCGCCACGTGTCACCGCCGCCTTCGCCGTCGCCGCCGGCCTG